>NC_090265.1:118697143-118997143 GCF_040414725.1 Anabrus simplex
GATGCTGTGGTAAGCGGAATATCCCACTCATCTGAAAATTATGAGTCTCTGATCAACATTTCGTTCAGCATTATTTTGTTGGCATGCGGGATTTTCAAGTTGAAAGGAAGCTGCTGCGTAGTGATGAAGATGAATGTTTTAACATGCCTTTATACGTATATATTTTCCTGAACTCCACGATCTATCCATAATGATATTCATATCTTCATTGCTGTACTGTAACCCCTCATTCCAGAAAGTGTGAAAATTTAAAAGAGATCTAATTTGTAATTCAGTTGAATCAATTTGTCTCTGGTATGAGAGCGCTGGCTTGGGGAAGCTTGATTACAGCTTGTCATCCGTAAAAACTCATTGGCTCGCTTGTGCCGAGTTCCACGACTCTTTCCCTCTTGGGGGAGACGCACAGGGGTGTACATTCTATTTTTTTTTTGCTAGGGGCTTTACGTCGCACCGACACAGATAGGTCTTATGGGGACGATGGGATAGGAAAGGCCTAGGAGTTGGAAGGAAGCGGCCGTGGCCTTAATTAAGGTACAGCCCCAGCATGTACATTCTATTAAGAGGTATCATGAGAGCCTATGTTCTGTATAGTATCAAGGGAATATCTCCAAATATTTACACATTTGTCGTCATTTCGATGGTCATTTAGCGTCAATCTGTCAATAATAAGCACTGGAGTGAAATTGTAAGAACACTTTTTCTGGGTGTTACTCTCGCATTAGAGTGTACAGTGTATTGAAATCTGTGTGCTCACTAAGTTAGAGCAAAGAGAGGGAAAGATTCTCCACAACATATTAGGCCCAATATACAAAAGCGTGGTGTGCATTAGAAAATCCAGATAAGGAATCTACTCTAAGATAGGGACGATCAGTGACACAAAGCGAAAACGAAGGGCTCGCTTCTGTGGTCACATACGACGGATGGACGATTCTCGAAGGACAAAACGCATTTTTTACAGTTCTGACTCATAGCCAAGAACAAGAATTCCCAGGTATGTTAACGTCAAGACAGACATTTAAGAAATGGTCCTACGAACATACATGCATAAACGAGACCTTTTCAGTAAAAGAATCATGACTTTTTTAACTTTCCTGGCTAAGAAGTGGACAAATGGTGCAAAGTGGGAGTTAAACGCCGTTCTCGACATAGCGAGCTAATGAAAACCTACTGGATCAGTCGAAAATTGGATAAACGCCAGAATATAAACTTATCGTGATCACTTGTTGGCAGATTAGGAAACAATTAATAATAAGAAGAATAAATTTAAATACATTTATATATAATAAATAAATAAAACAAATAAATAAAAGTAAATAAGTAATTATTATTATTATTATAAATACATTTATTTTACTTATTGATTTACATTTATTATTATTGTTACGGGGTTACCCGTGGAGCAGAAAGAGATGAAGGAATGTGCTGGGGTGAATGGGTCTATCTACAATATCAAAATTAATTTAAAACTTGAACTGAAGGTTGGATTTCTTCAAAAACAACAATTTTAACAAATTTTCACTTGGTGAAAATAACAATGACATCTCAGGTACAACGCCAAAGAAGGATGGAACACCCCAGAATAGGGAATTTAACAATTTTGGGCTTCAATCCCTCGATTTACAAGTTCTGAGCTACAAGCTCAAGTTTACAAAATTTACAATTCAAAATGAGGAATAATTTAGTCAAGAGCAGAAATCCCCAAATTCGAGAGCACTGCTCCAAAAATTACCCAATCTCTAGCCTTTCAGAGGCATCCCTCACAATTACAGAACTAGAAAAGAGCTTACATGCCCTCCAACATTAACAAGGTTCTTACAGCCTACTCAAGGCCACATTACATCATAAATCGTACAACCTCAGGCCTCTCTGGGCGCAATTTAAAGTTGACAAAAGTTAGTTTACAGGGGTATATAGTACCCAACCTACTGGGCCTTCGTGGAAAAATAATAACAGGTTAAATTAATGACCCGAACTTGCGTATACTTGCACTCCTAAGTGAAGAATAAAATCCTAACGGGGCTCTCGGCCCAGTGATACAGGGGTTAATCCTAAGCTACTGAGGTGACTCGAATGAAAGTTACTTTAAGGAATTACAGAAAAGAAGAAAACAGTTACAAAGTCGTAGTCACATTGAACCAAGTTGAAGGGGAACTCGAGAGGGTAACGCACTCTCTAACCCCGACTTACAGTTAAAGATTTTATGAAATTTTTACGTTAGCCGAACGAAAATTTACATTTTAGGAAAGGTTAGTTACATATTTAGATATTCTGACCTTCCCCTACGAACAGTTCCAGAGACAGCTACGGAAAACTCTGGTGATCATTAGCTAGCTGATGTTCTGTCTGCCGGAGAATGAGGCGTCCCGCCCCCTGCCTTAACACACACACACACACACACACACACACACACAGACACTCTCTCTCTCTCTCTCTCTCAGAAACACGACGATCAATAAGAAAATGAAACTTGAAAAGCCGCAACTTATATACCCTCAGGGAAGGTTCGAGATGTTTCAGGACTAATCTGGACACACCCTCTCAATTTTTATTGGTTAATTCGAAAATGAAAAAGAAATGCGGTATTGGTTGAAAATTAATTACACAAATTCGTGATTGGGCAAATTCAAAACTGGCGGAATGAAAATGAAGTGTAGCCAACCCAAAAATAAATGAACATAGATTCAGTTATGAAAACCTAGAAACACAAAACTACTTTAAATTACACAATCTTCCATTTTGCACCAGGGTGCATGACCTCCGTTTTTGTAATCACATCTATGGAAAAGTTCAAACTTCTTGAAGTAAACAAACACAAAGCAAATAAATTCAGTCAGTTTAGACAACTTCACAATAACACAATTACTTAATACTTCGGTAGTGACATCTGCTGATTAAAGTTCCAACTTTATGTAGTAGCAGTTTCATATTTGTTGGATAGGTAGAGTTCATTAAGGCGCTTGTTTTGAATGTGCGAAGTTGAGGTGTACCTCCCAGTACAATTATTATTAGAGATACAGTAATACACAGATAAAAAATATTTTTCCATTATTTAATTATTTTTAATTATTTCATTTATTTACTTATTTAAATGTATTTATTTATTTATTTATTATTATTATTAGAGATAATAGACAGATAATAAATATTCTTCCATGAAACGAGATGAAAATTCCCCTAATAATATAATACCAGTAAATGTTCCCGTGCTTCGCTACGGTATCGTGAATTGTATATGGATTTCTACGTAAATAACTGCACGCGCAATGAGTACGATTATATTAAATTGTAATCCCTTTAGCGTTATCCAATAGAAACCTTGGAAAGGACCCTTATGTTGTTACCGATGCAGGGTGCGCGTTGCGGATTTCTGATGATAATGCAAGACCACGTTTTCTACTGTCATTCACAATAGAGTTAGAGAGTTTCTATAATAACGGCAGGCTCGCTTGCCTACCGTCATTCACAGAGGAGATTGAGAGTATTCATTTCAACGACAGGCCCATTACCTAGTGATAGTCACAATCGAGCTGGGAACATTCGATTATAGTCCAGAAATGCAGCTCTATCTAACGTATAAGGGATCGTGATACGACAAAAAGTCATAGGATCAAACTTGTAGATTTCTCCAAATTGATTGCGGCATCTGTTTTGTGATACGACTTACCGTTTGACCACCAATTACCCTGAAAGGAAGATGTTCACCGTCATTTAAAAAAATCTCTATATTTTGATGTTTTTTGGGTCCAAAAATTTACACATTCGAACGGCTTACAATTTTTCTTCAAAGGGAAGAGAGTTCAGGTTTCGGGATTACCACTCGCATACATATGGATAATTTAAGCAAGCAAATAATACAGTTAAGAAAATCGATATTAATTGAAAATAGGATATTAACCGAGGACAGACGGATAGGACAAATATGTAAATACCAAGTGGATGTATTGGAAGAATGAAATGTCCTTCGCTAAATTGTGATGATATGAAGGTTACAGGAATGATGACGAAAATGGCATTATGGTACTTCCCTGCTGGCAAGCAGCCAAAGACGTTGCCATGGTGACCGGTAGGTTCCTTGTCGGTCTGCGAGGGTGCCCGTCATTCAACGCAGAGCACGAAATCCGCAGAAAATAGTAATTATTTCCGTCATTTTTGGAGTAAGAGAAATTATGGTCATTGTTACCGTGTTTTTGTGGTAGTTATGCGTGAAAGAAGGTGCGGGTGTGAACGGGTCTCAAACTACGAAAGTAAAATTAATTTAAAATTTAACAACGTTATATTTTCTTTTCAAAAACAAAGAAATAACAAGCATGGCAGGTACAAAGTAGCAAGTCAAAGGGTAGTTACAATATTTACAGGACTTGGGCTTCGACCCCTGAAAACACAATGCTTGGGCAATCAGCTCAGTTTTACCCCAAACACAAGTTTCAACAGAGGGGCAGAAAATCCCATTCATGCCTAGGAGCCCTAGCTCCAAATTACACTGAAAAGCCTCCACGAGGCATACAACACTCAATTTGCAAAAAGAGCCACTCGCTCTCAACTTTAAGCCTCTCAAAGGCCACACCGAACTCCACCTTCAAGTTGTCCTCACTGGACATAGACACAGGGGTAAAATACCCAACCTACTGAGGTCTATTAAATGAAAAGGGGTAATTACATGACCTCTAAAATAACAATTTGAGAGGAGGCGATCTGCACTCCTAATACACTTGTTTTTAAAACCTAATCCGGCTCTAGGCCACTAATGCAAGGGCTAATCCCATACTACAGAGGTGACTTTAGAAAAGAACAATTTGTTTTACGTTAACGAAGAACAGGTTGAGAAAATAAGTTCACCTCAAAACAATATGATTGGGAGCTCGAGAGGGTTAAGCACTCTCTATCCCGATATGCAGTTTAAAAGATAGGATAGATACCAGTTTCTTTACATTTTACGGAAGGTTACATAATGGAAAAACTTCGGACCCGCCCCGAGAGTTAAACTGCTGAGCTAGCAAAGAAAGAAGTTATTAATTGGCCATTACCTTGTTGTTGACCGCTGCCGAAGAAAGAGGCGCTTCCCGCCCCCTGCTATGTACTTTACACACAGAAAGATGTAACAGAAGTGGCGCAGAGGCCCTAAAATCAGCAGTTTATATACTCTCGCGGAAGGTTCTAGGTGTTAGGGGAATGAAAACACCCTCCCACAAACTTTTTATTGGGTAGGATACAGCAACATATTCAAGTTGGGGGAAGATACCTATGATTGGTCAGAAATTAATAACGGAAATTCGGGATTGGTTAAATGCAAAACAAGGGGAAAGAGAGGGGTATACAGCCAACTTAAACAATAACAGAAAGAAATTTAACAAAGAACAAACTTTTGAAATAAAATTTTCTCCAAAGAACAGTTATTTTTCTTCGCACTAGGGTGCACTATTGTAGTTCTTCAGTAGTATCCTCTAGAAGAGAAAGTTCACACTTCTTACTTCAAACAAAACAAAGACACATCAAAAATGACACAGTTCTAAAACTCCGAAATTTACAGGTAGTGACATCTTCTGTGAAAGTAGAAAATTAATACCGTCAATAAAGTTCAGACTTCCTCCAGCAGAGGAGTTTCAACTGGCGCACATTTTAAATTAGCGGCGTGGAGGTGTACCGCCCGGTACAGACCTCCCCCCCCCCCCAAAAGTTCCTCCAGGGGTTACACATGAAATCTGTTTGAGACAAGGTCCAAGTTATGATGTGGATATGAAGATTAATTGCTGAAGAATTTATAAGATTTTCGTAATGAGGTTTGATTCAGTTTCAAAATTTTTGTTGTAACTGGAGAAGTACAGTTTTTATGTTTGTAGAAGTTGAATTCAGAAGGAAAACTTTAGTTTTTAAAGTTGTGGAAAATTTTCTAAGTCCACCAAAAATTGCCGTAGAATACCCAAGAAAGGGTAGTAAAGTTGATCTGGAATGTCCATATAGTTGATGTTGATTAAGTTGGATGGCCAGACCGGCCATTGCAGCTTGCGTCCAGAGGAGGCCGCCCGGACCCCTCAAGTACCCTGAGATACCGCTCGCCCGCACTATGAGGGGAGCAGTGGTGTTGAAACACGCCAAGCCCGCGGTGAACATATACAGGCTGCGGGCAAGTAGCAGGTCGTGCGCCGCACATCAGCCTTGGCCGGGAGGAGAGCTCCGGCTCGCCGTGCACAAGTCGTCCCCGCTGGGGTCGAGGGGGCCCTTCCTCGAGCCCAGGCGCGGCACTGCGCCACGCGGTTGCGGGGGCACTGAAACATTAAAACTAGGCGGCAGAATTGTTGGACCATCATCATTTTTTGAGGGCACAGGCTTGGTGGAGAAGTTGAGGGTCCAGCGGCGTGCAGATATCCATGGCATTTAATATACGCAAGCCACAGTGTGTATAGCAGGAGACGGGAGCGTGGTAATGGCCGTGGTAAGGACAAAAGGGCAGTTTAACGGATCGGGGAAGGTCTTACAAAAGCTTACATATAAAACAAAATATAATAGAAGGAGCAGAATGCCTTAAAAGTGAAACTCAAAAAAAATATAACCTTCATATTCCTTTCAAATTATATGAAGCAATTTAACACAGAAATTACACCGGTTTCACCTGGGACAGGTGAACCCTAAATATCCTCTCGGTGGCTGGATTGCTTACTAACAATGTAACCGGCGTAAGAAAATCGAGAATGATACAAGGCCCATGAAATCTGGGGGCAAGCTTGCCCGCGGGAACAAAGTTCTTGACCATAACTTGGTCACCTACCTTCAAAGGGGTGGGTCTCCGTCCACGATCATACCTTTCCCTAACCTTTTCATGAGACACTTTAAGATTGGCTTTAGCCTTCTTCCAAAGATCTTTAATGTTGTCCGGATCTATTGTCTCGGGTAGAATGTCACTCAGAGACCAGAGGTTAGAGAGCGGCGTGTTGGGAACAAACTTGAACATTAAAGAAGCTGGAGTAAATTTATGTGATTCATGAACCGCCGAATTCAAAGCAAAAGCTAACCAATGCAAGGACGTGTCCCACCTGGAATGATCTTCATGATGATAGGCAATAAGCGCGGACCTGAGATTACGGTTAACCCGTTCAGCCAGCGATGGTTGAGGGTAATAAGCAGAAGTAGTTACATGAGAAATAGACAAGTCAAAACAGAATTTACGAAAAAGGTTTGATGTGAACGCCTTAGCATTATCAGACACAACATATTGGCACGGACCAAAAGAAGCAAAAATAGAATTTAGGGAAGTAATGGTGGACTGAGCGGTAGCCAGCTTAGTCGGAAATACCCAGGAAAATCTTGTAAAACCATCTACACATACAAAGATGAATTTGTTGGCATTTCCCTTCGACTGGGGGAAGGGTCCTACATAATCGATATACAGGCGTTCCATGGGGCGCGACGCTTGATGCGAAGACAGAAGGCCTACCTTGGTGGACATGGTGGGTTTACTAAGCAAACAAGATTTACACGCTTTTACAAGTTCACGGATTTCACCGTCCATACCCTTCCAGATGAACATTTCACGAATCTTTTCACGAGTTTTAAATATTCCCAGATGCCCCCCCAATGGAATCTCATGATAGTATTTGAAGATTATAGGCACAAGAACAGCTGGAACGACAACCTTCATCATCTTGTCATGCCTCGAAGGGCAACATAAAACACCATTCCTCAGAACATAAGGGACGACATGTTCCCCAGAAGAAAGGGTTTCCATTATCGGAGCCAGCGTCGGATCTTCACGTTGGTATTTCTCAATATCCCTAAAAAGCATGGGAGCATCTGTTAAGATGGCATTAACACCAGATAGTATGGACTCGGGAGGTGATGAACTGTCGACCGGTTCCTGGGTCTCGACGTCGTTAGAAAACATACGGCTGAGTCCATCAGCAACAACATTCTCGGTACCTCTGATATGCCTGACATCGAATTGGAAGGCAGAAATACGGATGGCCCAACGGGCTATACGACCAGTACGACGCGGCCTACCTAAGACCCAGCTTAAAGCTTGATTATCTGTCTCCAGGTCGAATTTAACATGTTCCAGATAGAGACGGAACTTCCCTAAGGCGAATAAGACTGCCAAACCTTCGAGCTCATAGATGGAATACTTGGCTTCTTGAGCCGACAAAGTCCTAGATGCATAGGCGATGGGTCGCCTCCCTAGTTCAGTCTCTTGAAGAAGGACTGCCGCTACTGCTGACGACGACGCGTCGGTTTGGACGATGAATTTCTTCGAGAAATCAGGCATAGCAAGTACAGGGGCATTACAAAGAGCTAATTTAAGGTCTTCAAAAGCGGCTTGTTGAGAAGGTCCCCACTCGAATTTGATGCCTTTCCTACGAAGAAGGTTTAAGGGCGCCGCTCTATTAGCGAAGTTAGGAATAAACTTCCTGAAGAAATTCACCATACCAATGAACCTGGCGATACCTTTAATGTCCTTGGGAGGTTTAAAATCACGGATGGCCTGTGTTCTAGAATGATCGACGGCTACACCATCAGATGACACAATATGTCCTAGGAAAGACATAGAGGGCTTAGCAAAGGCGACCTTGGACAACTTAACAGTTAACCCAGCCTTGCGAAGGCGATCGAGAACTTCTCGCAGATGATCTAGATGCTCTTCAAAAGTCTCTGAAAGTACGACTACATCATCCAAGTAGTGATATAAGTACTCAAATTTGATATCGGAGAAGACCCTATCTAGTAGCCTAGTGAGTACAGGTGCTCCCGTGGGGAGCCCGAAAGGCACGCGGTTGTATTCGTATAAGTTCCAGTCCGTGGCAAACGCTGTAAGATGTTTAGACTCTTCGGCAAGGGGAATTTGATTATAGGCCTGATTCAAGTCCAAGATAGTAAAGAACTTGGCCTTACGAAACCATGAAAAGCAAGAATGAAGGTCAGGAAGGGGCACATATTGCAACACCACCTTCCGATTGAGAGCCCTATAATCAATGACAGGCCTGAAGCCTCCTTGGGGTTTCGGGACTAGAAAAATAGGCGAAGAATACGCCGACCTAGAGGGCCTAATAATACCATCCTTCAACATTTGATCGATGATTTCTTTCAATGCCTTCATTTTAGGTGGAGATAGCCTATATGGTGGAAAACGGACAGGAATCGAATCCGTGACCTCAATTTTGTATTCAATAAGGTCAGTAACACCAAGAGTATCAGAAAACACCTCTGGAAATGACTGACATAATTTACGAATACTATCAGCCTGCTCCTCAGGTAGATGTCTAAGGTCTAACAACATCTCATCCTGGGTAGGCGAAATAGATGAACATGACACAGAATTAAACTTTAACAAGGGAATTTTACATTTGGACGCAAATTTGAATGTGCACGACTTACTCTGAAGATCGAGCACAAGACCAGTGTGAGAAATGAAGTCCGCTCCGAGTATGATGGGGCAAGACAAGTGCTTAGCCACAAAGAGTTTGGTTTTCCATGTAAATTTAAAAATACGAATTTTGACCAGTAAGGAACCTAGAATTTCTAATGGGGATGAATTAGCCGAAACATATTGAACAGGAGAGGAGACATAGTCAGGTAGTTTACAAACAGACTTAAATTTTGAATACCATTGGTCCGAAATAATTGAACAAACACTACCTGAATCTAATAGAGCGGTTATAGGCTCGTTATTTAACTCAATCTTAAGAAAAGGAATAGGTGCGGGGGTATCCGCCGCAATCCTAAGACATTCTTTAGGGCATTCAAAAGATGAATTTGAAGACTGCTCGTTCCCTGAATTTCCAACCTGTTTACCAGGGGCTGAGTCCCGGGAAGATGGATTAGTCGACTCAGCCGAAGCCACTAGTCACTTTTTATTATTGGCATAGGTGGAATTTGCACCAGAAGTTGAGCAGGAGGGGGTGCTATTTGAGTTTGGGCAATTCTTGGCGATATGTGAGAAAGCCCCACATTTAAAACAGCCTTGTGATGAACCAGCCCCATTCCTTGTCCCACTCGACTTGATCAGTGGACACTTATTGCGCAGGTGGTCAGGCGACCCACAAGCATAACATTTACGAGGGGTGACTGATCGGCGAGGTGGAGGCCGAGTATTACTAAAGGAAGGCGGGGGTTCTTTCGCTACACGCAAAGAATCGGCGTATCTAACTCCTTCTGCTGAGACGGCCAATGCTTCAAGTTCAGAGAAAGTTTGCGGGCACGCCGCGAAACACAAATATGACCTATAGGGAGGTGAAATTCCCTCTACAATAGCCTGTACAATCTGATCCTCCGGAAAGTGAAGAGCAAACACCCTAGTATAGAATTTAATATCTTGGATGAAGTCAGCCAGGTTTTCATCCAAACGCTGTACACGATAATAGTACTTCTGAATCAGAGATGACCTCGCGCGGGCGGGAATAAAATTTGCAAGCAGATGTGCATGAAAATCTTCAATAGATGACTGTTCGGATATGGCTCTTACTATTTTGTCAGAGAGAATACCAATTGCATAAGGATAGATAATTTGCAAAATTTGACATGGAGAAAGAGAAAACACAAGGGCATGATCCTGAAATTCAACTAGAAATCTTAAAAATGAAATTACGTCACTGGTGGTGTTAACGGAAAATTTAGAGATACCTCTGAGCAACATTGCCAATGGATGAGGCAAGCTACTGAACCCGGGTGACATAGTAGGCAAAGGTTTCAATGGCAAGGAAGTTAATTCCGAACGGATGTTACTCAACGATGCACGGCGTTCAGATTCGTTGTCCAATGGGGCAGGGATAGTTTGAGCAGCAACGGTTATCCTATTGACTTCTCCCTTGGGAGGCGCTTCCTCACTACCTGCATTCACTGTGGTGGGTAGGTCGCTTTTGGGAGGAACTTCCCCAGTTAACAATTGAGTGACCTTGCTAGATAATTCAGACATATTTTCAAGCAGCGTACTAGCTTCCTTCTTCTGAACGTCATTCAACTTTAGAGACAACAGATCGTTAACTCTATTTGAAAAATGAAACAGCCTAGCTTGCACACGCTTAATTTGATTGGGAGAAGGATCATTTTCATCAAAAAAACTAACTACAGAAGCTAGCCCAGTAATATTCTCCGTGATCGTGGAAAGAGAGTCGTCAATTTCTTTCTCTCCCAAATTGGGGATGGAAATGGGCAAATCTAGGGACTCTCTAAGCTTGTTTGTGTCTACTGCAACCGTGCCTCCAGATTGTACATTTCTGATAGTTAACTCATAGATCAACTCCTCCTTGCGCAAATAGTTAAGATGGAGAACATCGCGAGGTCCGGGCATGATGACAGAACAATTTTGAAAAACTCAAAAAAATTCCAGCAACTGAGAAAATTGTTAGAGTTCGGAACAAAACAATGTTTAGCCGTCAAAAGGGGCTAAATTGAGACCCATTCAACCACGCTCTGCTACCACTTGTTACCGTGTTTTAGCGGTAGGTAGAGGTGAAAGAAGGTGCGGGTGTGAACGGGTCTCAAACTACGAAAGTAAAATTAATTTAAAATTTAACAAGGT
The DNA here is from genome assembly GCF_040414725.1 of Anabrus simplex. Taxonomy (NCBI): domain Eukaryota; kingdom Metazoa; phylum Arthropoda; class Insecta; order Orthoptera; family Tettigoniidae; genus Anabrus; species Anabrus simplex. The sequence goes on from NC_090265.1 coordinate 118,708,647, forward strand.
TATATTTTCTTTTCAAAAACAAAGAAATAACAAGCATGGCAGGTACAAAGTAGCAAGTCAAAGGGTAGTTACAATATTTACAGGACTTGGGCTTCGAGCCCTGAAAACACAATGCTTGGGCAATCAGCTCAGTTTTACCCCAAACACAAGTTTCAACAGAGGGGCAGAAAATCCCATTCATGCCTAGGAGCCCTAGCTCCAAATTACACTGAAAAGCCTCCACGAGGCATACAACACTCAATTTACAAAAAGAGCCACTCGCTCTCAACTTTAAGCCTCTCAAAGGCCACACCGAACTCCACCTTCAAGTTGTCCTTACTGGACATAGACACAGGGGTAAAATACCCAACCTACTGAGGTCTATTAAATGAAAAGGGGTAATTACATGACCTCTAAAATAACAATTTGAGAGGAGGCGATCTGCACTCCTAATACACTTGTTTTTAAAACCTAATCCGGCTCTAGGCCACTAATGCAAGGGCTAATCCCATACTACAGAGGTGACTTTAGAAAAGAACAATTTGTTTTACGTTAACGAAGAATAGGTTGAGAAAATAAGTTCACCTCAAAACAATATGATTGGGAGCTCGAGAGGGTTAAGCACTCTCTATCCCGATATGCAGTTTAAAAGATAGGATAGATAACAGTTTCTTTACATTTTACGGAAGGTTACATAATGGAAAAACTTCGGACCCACCCCGAGAGTTAAACTGCTGAGCTAGCAAAGAAAGAAGTTATTAATTGGCCATTACCTTGTTGTTGACCGCTGCCGAAGAAAGAGGCGCTTCCCGCCCCCTGCTATGTACTTTACACACAGAAAGATGGAGCAGAATTGGCGCAGAGACCCTAAAATCAGCAGTTTATATACTCTCGCGGAAGGTTCTAGGTGTTAGGGGAATGAAAACACCCTCCCACAAACTTTTTATTGGGTAGGATACAGCAACATATTCAAGTTGGGGGAAGATACCTATGATTGGTCAGAAATTAATAACGGAAATTCGGGATTGGTTAAATGCAAAACAAGGGGAAAGAGAGGGGTATACAGCCAACTTAAACAATAACAGAAAGAAATTTAACAAAGAACAAACTTTTGAAATAAAATTTTCTCCAAAGAACAGTTATTTTTCTTCGCACTAGGGTGCACTATTGTAGTTCTTCAGTAGTGTCCTCTAGAAGAGAAAGTTCACACTTCTTACTTCAAACAAAACAAAGACACATCAACAATGACACAGTTCTAAAACTCCGAAATTTACAGGTAGTGACATCTTCTGTGAAAGTAGAAAATTAATACCGTCAATAAAGTTCAGACTTCCTCCAGCAGAGGAGTTTCAACTGGCGCACATTTTAAATTAGCGGCGTGGAGGTGTACCGCCCGGTACAGTCATAACAAAAGTTATTTATAATGAAGGGATGTTTCATATATAAACTACGGATTTTACATAAAATCAATAGTATAAGAGAAAATTGAAAATAACCTGTTCTGGTTTCCATATAAATCCACCGCCCTCTTTTCAGTAATTTTTTTAATCATATGCATATCTAAACCTGCTCCTGGATGAGTATCTTCTAAATGTGAAGTTTGGTGGAGATTTGAACTAAAACTGATACATATCTGAAAAATTGGCAAAGTAAGCGAAATTACAGACAGCGGACACCCTACAACTTTATTTACATGGATATCTCAATGAATGAATGAATGAATGAATGAATGAATGAATGAATGAATCAATCAATCAATCAATCAATCAATCAATCAATCAATCAATCAATCAATCAATCAATCAATCAATCAATCAATCAATCACTACTGATATGCATTTCGGGCAGTCGCCCAGGTGGCAGATTCTCTATCTGTTGTTCTCCTAGCCCTTTCTTAAATGATCGCAAAGAAATTGGAAATTTATTGAACATCTCCCTTGGTAAGTTATTTCAAACCCTAAATTCCCTTCCTATAAATGAATATTTGCCCCAGTTTGTCCTCTTGAATTCCAACCTTATCTTAATATTGTGATCTTTCCTACTTTTAAAGACATCACTCAAACATATTCGTCTACTGACGTCATTCCACACCATCCCTCCACTGACAGCTCGGAACATACCACTTAGACGAGCAGCTCGTCTTCCTTCTCCCAATTCTTCCCAGCCCACACGTTGCAACATTTTTGTAACTCTACTCTTTTGTCGGAAATCACCCAGAACAAATCGAGCTGCTTTTATTTGGTTTTCTTCCAGTTCTTGAATCAAGTAATCCTGGTGAGGGTCCCATACACTGGAACAATACTCTAGGTGGTGTCTTACCAGAGACTTATATGCCCTCTCCTTTACATCCTTACTACAACCAATAAATACCCTCATAACCATGTGGAGAGATCTGTACCCTTTATTAACAATCATCCCAGTGAAGACCTTTCTTTATATTAACACCTAGGTACTTACAATGATCCCCAAAAGGAACTTCCAACCCATCGACCCAGTAATTAAAACTGAGAGGAATTGACCTATTTGTGAAACTCACAACCTGAATTTTAACCCCGTTTATCAAATTAACAATTATCGTCTGGCTTCTGCGCTAAATGGTTTGTATAGAAACCCTCGCTTCAGAGATCCTCGAGTTCAATTCCCGGTCGCGTGGAGGATATCAACTGCGTTCGGTTAATTCCTCTGGATGGGGGACTAGTGGTTGTGTTAGTCTTATAACAGTTCCCTATTATTATTATTATTTGCTCTTTATGTTGCTCCGACAAAGATAATTCTCACAGCGATAATGGAATATTATGTGAGATTGGGAAGGAAGCGACCGTGGATTTAATTAATGTTCAGCTGCGGCATTTGCCTGGCATGAAAATTGGAAAGAAGGGAAAACCGTCTTCGGAACTGCCAACAGTGGGGTTCGAACTCTCTATCCCATGAATGGAAGCTGATAGCTACGTGGCCCAAAGCAAGCAGGCCCTTGCTCCGTTCACTTCTCTTCACCTACACACAACGCACCCTTCCTCTCTCCACCACGAAATTGGAACATATCTTTTCACACATTGTTAGCGTCAGGAATGGCATTCGGTCATAAAACTTGGACTACATGAAGCCCCTAACTTCATTAATTTGATAAAATGCCAAACGGCCAGGAGGACTACCACAGGCAGAGAGAGCTTTCACTAGAGACGTGAGACTTTCAGTTGCGGTAAGTGGTTTGCTTTATCGGACGGAACCATTTAATAAAAAACGTAACATCGTCAACCCGGACTAGTAAATAATAATAATAATAATAATAATAATAATAATAATAATAATAATAATAATAATAATAATAATAATAATAATAATAATAATAATAAAGGCCCGGATGTATATGCAGTAATAGTTAGGATTGCAAACTGATTTGGTTAGTAGGAAGTGTCGGCCACCCGCTCTTCCATAATGTAGCAAGAGTAACATAAATTATAGGGGTTCTGATGGGCCGTACCCATAATTTTCGTGCAAACCCCTTAGCACTGTCGTAGTGAAGGTAGACTATACTCGTTACTCGCTTTAGGAAGTGTGCATTCTAACCCATCAATGCATAAAAATCCGGGCTGTAAAATAATTCAGGACAAGCATTGTGAATTATATGACTTTGTGCCATGAGAAGTGGTCAACTAGTACAAAGTGCTCGGATGAACGCCGTGGTCGACAGAGGGAGCTAATGAAAACCTACTGGACAATCGAAAACTGAATGAACGCCAGAGTGTATTGTGAAATTTATCGTGGTACCTTGTCGGCCGATTAGCAAATAATAAATAAGTATATTCTTATTATTATTATTATTATTATTATTATTATTATTATTATTATTATTATTATTATTATTATTATTATTATTATTATTATTATTATTATTATTATTATTATTATAGGAGCTAATGTACAAGGACGCATAATAAATATTCTTCCGTGAGAGGGGTGAAATTCCTCTAATTATTTCACAGCTTGATAAGCCAGCAAGACCACGTCTTCAGAGTTTGACTTTAACATTACAGGATATAAATCTTGGGGACTCTCTTGGTCTTTTCTTCACTTTTAAATTTGTAGAGAAAATAGTGCATATTAAATACCCATCATCGAAATCTAATGCCTCAGTGGTGTACAGGGACTTTATTTATGCTTGGCAAGGACTTTCTCGCCCGACTCTGGCGGCCAGTGACGGTTCAGTTGCCGGCCACCGCGCGTGCGTATGTACGGCAGAATACGGTGCTCAAAATCATTATCATGCAATTTACTCACCATGTTTACACTTTATGCTCAAAATCATTATAAAGCATTTGTCATGCATTTTACTCACCATTTTTACTATTCATGCTGAAAATGTTCCCCATGCTGTGCCAAACATAATCGGCATCTCCTAATGAAGTTTTTGGTAAATCTACCAAGTTCTTCGGCACTGATGGATGCAATTGCAGCTCTTATATTGTCTTTAAATTAGTGTGTGAGGGTTGTTCCCATAAACTACACTTTTTAACATTCCCCAAAAATAAAAATCACATGCCGTTAAATCTGGGCTACGAGGGGCCACCGATTGTCTACATATGATCCTCGTACCAAATACGCTTCGGTAAGGAGATAACGGCCTTTATGTCCATTTTTATTGTTTTTATTGTTTACTGAACCTGTACGTTTGAATCTTGGCCTCTTGTTTCATTGTCCGATTGATAGGAATGAAAATTTCGCTCGAAACTTTTGTCTTGTTCTAGCGCACGATTTTCTGCACTTAATGTAAGTATTGTGCAGATATACACGTTCACGTAACGAATATTTCACATACATAACAGCACTATACACAATCACAATAAAACACTATACAATACGACATACAGTACGCAGTAGCTTCATTGAACACCCTGCTATCTCGGAGCTCAACTCTCAACAACTGCAGGAAGTGCCGGAAACCACACGCGCACCGGCCGGTAGCGGCCTGTCGTCGGCAACCAAGGTCGAGCGAGAAAGTCCTTGCCAAGCACAAATAAAGACCCTGTAGAATATTCGTGAATTTATGACGGCCATGTGCTCTATTGCAAGAGAATTGCTGAATAATCACTATATTCAAGTAATTACAGTTCTCTTACGATACACTCAATAACGTCTAATAATTTATTATTTCACTAACTACTGACGGTTTTCTATGTTGATGGGGAAGGAGAGAATCAGTACTGGGAAAGTAATTGCCGTGGTGTTAATTGAGGTATCAAGGTATTTGGCTGGAGTTAACGTGGAGAAACCACGGTAAATCACAAATTAATATATTACCGGTATCTTAGAATTTCGATTTTTATCAATTTATTTCTTGAATAAATTGAATAAAAGACCATGTGTTCTCATACAGGCGGCAATGAACACATGGGACGTTGAAGCTGGTCGAAGCACCGCAGACAGATGTCTTCTAACGCACGCTGTCCGAAAAGAATCTGCAGAATTGTGGAACTGTTTCTGCAGAACCTTCACTGAAGATGAACAAGGATTTCCCCATTTTATTCACAACCTGGCCCCTGGAATTTTTAGTTTGACTTTAAAAATAAAAATTAGCAAGCTACGGCTTTTTACATTGTACAAAATTTACCCCTACATTTGTTGGAGGTATTTCTTTAAAGAAGCACGCTTAATTATATCGATAAACTGTAAGAACTGCAGTTGCTTTGAAAATAAGGAATACTGAATATTTTAAAGGACAATTCTTTCAACATTCCGGCATGATATGGTGTTCTGAATGAAAAATATGTTAAATATTCGTTTGTTTTTTTTTGCTTTACGTTGCACCGACACAGATAGGTTTTATGTCGACGATGGGACAGGAAATGCCTAGGAATGGGAAGGAAGCGGCCGTGGCCTTAATTAAGGTACAGCCCCAGCATTTGCCTGGTGTGAAAATGGGAAACCACGGAAAACCACGGAAAACCACCTTCAGGGCTGCCGACAGTGGGGTTCGAACCCACTATCTCCCGGATGCGAGCTCATAGCTGCGCGCTCCTAACCGCACAGAATATTCGGTTTCAAAGATAAATTTTGATTTATATATTTTTGTATTAACCACTGGGTTCTCCACAAATTTTCCAAAAAAACTGAATATTATTCTACTTTTTTTTAGCTAAATCTGAAAATCAACCCTTTTAGCAACAGGGCGCTGTATTTTCTCATAAGGAGCTCATTATTCTTTCGCGATGTGTATTCGATAATAGTAGATAATTGATGTTAAGTTATGCTAATCGTAATACCTTGGTCACGTCTAATGAGATATTATTGACATTCTTACGGAATACCCTCTTGCTTAGGATATGAATTACGAGTAATGAACTCTTCTGTGTAAAAGTGATAACGAACGTCCATTTGAGACTTTCTACAGCTTTTTTTCAGAATAATTCAATATGCCGCTGATTATAACTCACTACGCAAACATTTTACAATGCGCGTTGTTATTGAAGTTGACGTTTTTGAAGTAATAATTTGGTGATTACCCTTTATCTTGTTTCCATTTAATTTTACAAGCAATTACATAATTGCTACAGTAATTTCCCTTGATCTATCAACTCAACAAAAAATTAACGAATGCTCAAATTACTCGTATTCAGTAGCTGACATCCCAGGAATAACTGCTCACGTCCCTGCCATGAATTTGGTAAAACATTTCAGAAATAAAGGCTAGGGCACGTGTATGTGAATTACTTTCAAAAAATCGAAAATTTTATTTTCGTGTATTATTATTCTTTTGGAGTTCTCTCTTTCAGAATATATATAGTTTGCATATGTTAGCAAACATATTTTGTCCTAAATGTTGCTTTAAAAAATGTGTGCACTAACTAGCCACGCCCCTATAAATGTCAAACATTTGAAAGCGTCAAAACTTTTGCACCAGTAAAGATATCGGGAAGCGGTATGTTGTATTTTATACATTGGCTGCCCTGCCTAAGAACTGATTACTCTTAGACCTGCCAGCTGCAACGTGCTAGGTTGTAAACAGAAGCTAGTAGCGTACATGAAATTCTCTATTTGTAAACATCTCGTCGTTATTCAGATCCATTTAGCGTGTGTGTGAATGTTTGTTGGTCTGTAATAATGCCGGGTAAGAAGGCATTTGGTATCAGTAGACGTAAGTTTTAAGGTAATCGATCCGCAAAGAAACAAAACAATGAACCAGGTAGGGTTTCTTCACCTCACGTGGTACCACATGAGGTTAGGACACCTATAAGTGCATCAAAGAAAAAGCTTCATTACCTAGAAGAGACTTGTGAAAGTGTTGATATAGGCCTAAATCATATTGTATCTGGTTGTGTAGTAGTTGAGTTGAGTGCTCTTTCTAAACTCCTAAATAAGAGTGCAGTCTGTAAATCATGTAAAAGTGGTGGGTGTTTACAAGTTACAGAAAATATCCAGGGAAGAAAAAGTTTAGCTTCAAAGCTTACCATTGTATGCAGTGTGTGTAATACCCAGGAAGAAGGTTATACATCTGGATTTACGGAGAAACGTATGTATAATACAAATGTAAGACTAGCTTATTCCATGCGTTGCATTGGAAAGGGATTCAGGGCTGCACAAACTTTCTGTGCTGTCATGAATTTGCCTCCTCCTCCTAGATTTGACAGATACAAAAACGTACTTCTTGATAGCCTAATAATTGTAGGGAATACAAGTATGACAAACGCTGTGCAAGAAGCAATTGAACTGAATGATGGGGATAGAAACATTGTTGCAGCCTTTGATGGGAGTTGGCAAAAAAGGGGCCATACATCCCTAAATGGGGTTGTCACTGCAACATCTCTCGATAATGGAAAAATCATTGATGTGGAGTGTCTGACACAATATTGCCAAAGTTGCCAGTCAGATAATGAAAACCATGAATGTGCCATTAATTTTGAAGATTACAGTGGGGGAATGGAGTCACAGGGTGTCCTGAGTATTTTTAGAAGGTCAGTGGAAAATTATGGTGTTCAGTACACAAAATACCTTGGGGATGGTGATTCCAGGGGTTTCCAGAATGTTGTAAACGCTAAGCCATATGGAGAAAATGTGTCAATAGTCAAGCTGGAATGCGTAGGGCATGTCGTTTACGAAAGCTTCGAAAAGATCTAAAGGGTGTAAAACTATCAGATGGAAAATTGATTACTGGAAGAGGCCGTCTCACTGATACAGAAGTAGACTTATTACAACTGTACTATGGCTTAGCTACAAGGAGAAACCAGGGTAATTTGGAAGCTATGAGAAAATCTGTATGGGCTAGTTTACTTCACAAAGCATCAACTGATGACTACCCACAACATGTGTTATGTCCTCCAGGTCCAGACTCGTGGTGTGGGTACCAGAAAGCAAAGGCTGAGGGTAAAGATTATTCTCATAAACATTCATTACCCTATGCTGTTATTGAAGCCATAAAACCTATTTATAGAGATCTTAGTGACAAAAAACTCTTGGAAAAATTTCTACATGGACGAACACAGAACCCTAATGAGAGTTTCCATCACTGCATTTGGGAACGGGTGCCAAAAAGTGTATTTGTAGGTCTTCCTACTCTAAAAATGGGTGTATTGGATGCAGTTATCTGCTTCAATGCAGGTGCTGCATCCAGATGTAAGGTACTGGGGTGTTTAGGAATGTCTCCAGGGGAAAATATGGCCTCAGCATTAGCTGCAATTGATCGTCGCAGGGAAATTGATGCTGAGAGGGCTGAATTTGAAAGCTCTAAAGAAGCCAGAACCAAGAGGAGGAATAGGAAAAGACAGCAGGATGACGAGAGTGTCCTCATTCATGGGGAATATGGAGCTGGAATGCATTGAAACTGTACAGGTTGGTCACAAACTTAAATTTTTACTTTGAATGACTCTCCTGAAAAGTTGTATTTTTTAGAATATTTATTTTACTATCTCAGTAACCGTTAATGATAGACCACTGAAATTCGGCACACAGTTTTAGTGTACAATTATCTGAAAAGTAGACTACAATCATGAACATAGCTCTTTATTTATGAAAAATAGGATAAAAAATATCCAAAAAAATGTATGAAAATTTTTATAACAATTTTTAAACTTTTCCCACAAAGAACCATTTTACCAAATATCATGATTGTAGTACACTTTGTAGCTACATGCTGTGGGTAGCACCTGTAAAAATATCATTCATATCACACGAGTAGTTTCCGAGTTTACCCTTCCGACAGCTTGGAGTGATTTTGCAGTCTTAAAAAACATCGCAAGGAATAAACTCTCATAAAAAATTAACCATGAACTTTAACCAATACCTAATAATATTACAATAATCTACAATGTTCACTGATTGCACATAATCATTTTTGTCTATCTAGAATAAGTGTATCTGGCCAAATTATGTTAGCAAATATAGTGATTTTCCATTATTTTACTATGGTCTTCACAGACACGTGCCCTTTTAAGTTATGCTAATCGTAATACCTTGGTCACGTCTAATGAGATATTATTGACATTCTTACGGAATACCCTCTTGCTAAGGATATGAATTACGAGTAATGAACTCTTCTGTGTAAAAGTGATAACGAACGTCCATTTGAGACTTTCTACAGCTTTTTTCAGAATAATTCAATATGTCGCTGATTATAACTCACTACGCAAACATTTTACAATGCGCGTTGTTATTGAAGTTGACGTTTTTGAAGTAATAATTTGGTGATTACCCTTTATCTTGTTTCCAGTTAATTTTACAAGCAATTACATAATTGCTACAGTAATTTCCCTTGATCTATAAACTCAACAAAAAATTAACGAATGCTCAAATTACTCGTATTCAGTAGCTGACATCCCAGGAATAACTGCTCACGTCCCTGCCATGAATTTGGTAAAACATTTCAGAAATAAAGGCTATTTCGGAGTTCTGGTAGAGCTTCAGAATATATATTTTCAATTTTTAAAATGAAATTTTAGTCCATCCGGACATTTGATTAGGTATTACATATTGTATTTATGAAACTAAATATATTTGAGATCCTGTCTCTATTAGTTCGTTTATAACCTGATGTCTGACGAGTGCCCTAAATATTCCCAAACTTAGATTAACTGATAATTACTTTCACTAACAAGGTGTGGTCAATGCAAAAACCAGTGAGTTGTGTTCTATAAGATGTGATGAAGGGAACTACAAAACCAGTTTATGCTCTGGTACCTCATTATCCTGAGAGGGTATATGAAAGGAAACGCACTTTCTTTCATATATCTAAAAATATTTTTCAGATTTTCATTCACCCTTTGAAAGAAATTATGTACACGGTTCCAAAAGAAAAATACAGTAGTTCTGATAAACACTGTCTATGTGGATTTCTGATGGTACATTCTTCGAATAGAAGCATTCAACTCACGCGTGGTTCTAGTCAGTGACTGTATTACTTGTACTATAGCTGTGGAAATCTGCCAAACAAGAGTGTTGTAACTGTGCCCAAATCAGTACCTATTGAGTAATGAATCTGAAGTACGATAGAGAAAATCAAGACTAAATAAAAAATATAAAGATATCGACTACCGATAAATTGAATAGCGTTCCAACTTTGACGAGTGCAGACATCCCGAAAATACTTTCTGCAAAGTGCAGAGGAAATTAAATTTAGGCAGTCATTCAAATGTGATCGCTGCTCAATATCCTAAAATTCTTCATCCCTCTATCAGATGCTGGATGTGAAAATCTACATCATTAAGAAAATACTCGTTGAGTTTAAAATCCTTCTGTGTTTTTTTAAAATTTTCGAAATCTTCCTCCACTTGGAGGCTGCCAAAGACAAAGAATACACAAACAATTTAGTTAAAAAATAAAATGAGTAAATTATGTTTCAATCTGGCGAGTCTAAGTCTGGCGGGTATAGGTGGTGTCTGAGTATCAAAAGAGAACCCCTGAGTGCTTTCAGCCTCCAGTCGATGAACTCCTTAGTACTGATGTTAAAGGTCTTCATCAGTTCTATCGTCTTCTTAGGGACTGTCCCTCTCGCACCGATCATGAGACCCCTCACTTCTATGTCGTCCAGTTCGTAATTGTTCTTATAATACGGCACAGTAGGCAGGTAGATAGACTTCTTTTCTTGGTCCACTTCGTCTGGTTGGTCGGAGTGTGTTTCGAATCTTACTGTGGGGTCTAATATATATCCTTTCTTCCCTTTAATGACGACCATGTCTCTCCTTCTCGTGCTGCCATTTACTCCGATGCCATGGACTTCCTCGTGCACTTGATATCCTTTCTCACGGAGCGTCTGTGCTACGGATGACCTGATGTTGTGATGTTTAGTGTTTCGAAGAGCTTCACTGAAGGAACAGGAACCCAAGACGTGAGGTAATGTTTCAGTCTCACTACATCTTCTACAGCGGTTACCATCAAGGGACCTTCCTGGTATAGCTCTTACAGGTGCAACGTTACATGCCATATACTGTTTTCAATTTTCGATTATAAATGTTTTGTAGAAAATGTACGTGAAATATTAATGAAGATATCATTTCATAGAAACAAATCGGCAGTCAAATTTAACAAACGTTATGTGGATTCTTTCTGAGTAAGGAACAGGTCAGTTCCGGAGCCTCGTACGTTTGTACACAGGAAACTGCACTGAGAGTCGCCAGATATGATTTAACAGGACAAATAAAAACCAAGAAAAGGGTAAGGATTATAATTATTTTAGATTGCAGTGGCATGCTGGGTTATTTTTGTTCTTGAAATATGTCGTTATATAGATAATACGGTAGTGTTGCAAATCGAGTGAAAACGGACAGGAAGTTCCCTACATATGGTCACCACGTAGAAAGTGATTATTATCACCCAAATAAAGTTTATATATGTCCAAATCACAAAAACGTTAAAAAGTCATCATTTGTGGTAATAACACACATATTTAAAAACATATTTTGTGAACTGCATTTAGTCAAACCTTTCAAAAGAGGAAACAATTTATTTTCAAATTTTAATTTAGTTTCGTGTACACAGATTCAAATACACCTTTCACGTTCGTATCAAGCTTATCGGCATTCTCTTTTGCAGTATATTTCGCAAACTAGTTGTGTGTCAACCCGTTAGAATAAGGAAATGATCATCTATCTTATTTCCCATCCCGACTCATGTGTGCTATTTTAATTTAATTTTTGGGTTCAGTCCTACCCTACTTTCAATCTTGGAGGAAATATAGGTTAGATTTTAGATACGATACCAGGACTGACTGAGTGAAGGTGGATTAGTAAGTTAATAAGGGACTACTTTATTGATTTTTTTTTTTTGCTAGGGGCTTTACGTCGCACCGACACAGATAGGTCTTATGGCGACGATGGGATAGGAAAGGCCTAGGAGTTGGAAGGAAGCGGCCGTGGCCTTAATTAAGGTACAGCCCCAGCATTTGCCTGGTGTGAAAATGGGAAACCACGGAAAACCATCTTCAGGGCTGCCGATAGTGGGATTCGAACCTACTATCTCCCGGATGCAAGCTCACAGCCGCGCGCCTCTACGCGCACGGCCAACTCGCCCGGTCTACTTTATTGAGAAGTGATGATAGTTGACATTCATAATATTGTATGACAACTAGTATGAAGTGGTTCAGAACTGTTTACTTATAGCAGTGTGCACTGGGATACATACCTTACAATGATCATGGATCTAAATCTAAATGGTTCGATATTGGACACCATTCATCAGATATTAAAGGCGCGAATTTTCCAGGTTATACTTCACCGGTTTAAGATTCCATCAGGAATCTCTCTGAATAATAAACCTAAGAATTTGCTATAGTACGGATTTTAGTGCAAACCTTCGGACTTATCGGAGTCTTCTGAAATCGATATCAAACGAAAGAATGTTAAAGACTTAGCAGTATTTTAAGTATAAACAGATGTTTTTGACGGAGGAGAGTTTTGTAAAAATGCAGAAGTACTGTTATCTAGTAAAGATTACTGACAGCAGAAGAGAAAAAAACCACATTTCATCTAATAACAATCAGTTACTGGATACTGGTTCACCATTTAAGGGAATAATTAACTGAAGAACAACACAGTTTCTTTTTTCTTCTTCAGGATCGGTGATATTAGAGCATCCGAAGACTAAGTAGATATTCATTTCTCCCTCACATGGTCGTTTTCTGTGATCGATCGAGTGATCCTTCCTGCACGTTTGTTCTCATTTCGACAGTCATTTTCATCACATTACGAATCAGTAGTGACTAATGACCACGTGGTATTTAGCCTAATAAAACAATCATAAAAACCGGCCGCCGCCATTGTCGCAGTTTGTAATAATTGATGAATACTAAAAAATTAACTACTTTTACTGTTTTTGGAGACACCGGGATGCCGGAATTTAGTTTCGCAGGAGTTCTTTTACCTGCCAGTAAATCTACTGACACGAGCCTGACGTATTTGAGCACCTTCAAATACCACCGGACTGAGTCAGGATCGAACCTGCCAAGTTGGGGTCAGAAGGCCAGCGCCTCAACCTTCTGAGCTACTCAGCCCGGCGAACAATATTTCCATACCGGCGATGATCGCCTTCGATGAACGCCACAATAAAAATCTAAATTGATGGATGTGTCCGCGTGGAGACTCCGAAAGAGAAACTGTGTTGATAGGGTGACAGTAACTCATCGGATCACTGTGTTTATAAGGAAAGACCTTAACTGGGGAAATCACATAAACGATATTGTAAATAAAATTTAAAGAATTCTTCATACGATTTTGAATTTATTTTGAGGTTTTAGTAAGGATGTAAAGGAGAAAGCGTATAAATCTTTGGCAATACTACAATTAGTCCGCCTCTGTGGTGTATTGGTTAGTGTGATTAGCAGCCACCCCCGGAGGTCCAGGTTCGATTCCCGGCTCTGCCACGAAATTTGAAAAGTGGTACGAGGGCTGGGTCCATGAGGGTCCACTCAGCCTCGGGAGGTCAACTGAGTAGAGGTGGGTTCGATTCCCACCAGAGCCATCCTGGAAGTGGTTTTCCGTGGTTTCCCACTTCTGCTCCAGGCAAATGCCGGGATGGTACCTAACATAAGGCCACGGCCGCTTTCTTCCCTCTTCCTTGCCTGTCCCATACAATCTTCCCATCCCTCCACAACGCCCCTGTTCAACATAGCAGGTGAGGCCGCCTGGGCGAGGTACTGGTCATTCTCCCCAGTTGTATCCTCCGACCCAAAGTTTGAAGCTCCAGGACACTGCCCTTGAGGCGGTAGAGGTGGGACCCCCCGCTGAGTACGAGGGAAAAACCGACCCTGGAGGTAAATCGATTAAGAAGAAGAAGAATACTACAATTAGAATATGGGTGTAGTATGTGGGACCCATACCAGGATTACTTGATACGCCAATGGAAAAGATTCAAAGGAAAGCAGCGCGATTTGTTCCAGGAGATTTCCGACAAAAGAGAAGTATTATAATATTGTTGCAAACTTTGGGCTGGGAAGTTAGGACACGAACAGTCGGACAAAGCTGCATGTTCCAAGCTGTCAGTGGAGAGATTTCTTGGAATGATATTAGCAGGAGAATAAGCTTGAGTGTTGTTTTTAAAAGTAGAAAATATCATAACATGAGGGTCTAAATGCAGAGCAATGCAAACGTGCTAGAGGAATGAAATAGGGACATCTGCGCTTCATTATTCATATCTAACTTGGGTAGTGTGGTCGGCTGTTTATTCGATTGCCTTTACCTCTAGGATTATTACTGCTGCCGGTCCCGTGGTGTAGGGTAGCATGCCTGCCTCTCGCCCGGAGGCCCCGTGTTCGATTCTCGGCCAGGTCAGGGATTTTTCTCTCGACCTGAGGGCTGGTTCGAGGTCCACTCAGCCTACGTGATTCGAATTGAGGAGCTATCTGACGGTGAGATGGCGGCCCCGGTCTCGAAAGCTCACAATGACGGCCGAGAGGATGCGTCGTGCTGACCACACGACGCCTCGTAATCTGCTGGCTTTCAGGCTGAGCAGCGGTCGCTGGGCAGGCCAAGGCCCTTTCTAGGGCGTTAAGTGCCGTGGTTTTTTGTTTTTAGTATTAATACTGGTACTTATTTCTACTTTGAAAAATTACATTCTCTATCGAGCATTGTAGAAATATATGAACAAATCTGCGCCTTTGGAATTACGATTCGCTTCTGGAGTCCACGCAACTTGCTTGAACAATGAGTCTTTAATTAATTCTTTATTTGCTTTACGTCACCTTTATTCTCTGTTTTACATTGAATGAACTTCAGGATCACGTGCCTCTCAAGAATTGGCTATATATTTTTTAAACACCTCCTGAATGTTCCGACTGGGAATCGATCCATTTTACTTTCCACTGAACTAAGCCTCTACCACCTTGGCCAGACAGCACGCTATTTCTTGTCATACTGTTAATTTTCTGTACGGCGAGGTAATCCCCTCCCCCTTCCCCACTACCTGCGACGCTATTACGACTGGCCAGCAGAACGAAGCGCGTAAGAAATGAAGGATAACGCATTCGGAGATGTGATTTATGGAAGGCGCCTGTGAAGGGAAGGCTTCGTAATGACGAGTTATGGGGAATTAGGCTTCTAACTATGATTCATGGTACATTCTCTCTCTTCAGAAATAAGTGGTATTATTTATAATTTAGCCACATTAACATTTCCCCGGGGGCTGTCTTGCCTCACAGCTAATAGCCGGCTAAGTAGGTGGCTCGAGGAGCGAAGCTGATAGACACCGACGGACTCTGCGTAAACGGCGGATACATTTTCTCCGTTAACTGTCAGCCATAGAGAGTACAGATGCTAGTGTGGTCAAATTCATATTTTAATGACAAGTTCTCATATATTTTATATTATTTAGGAATGAAATGGCGTATGGCTTTTAGTGCTTGGAGTGTCCTAGGACAAGTTCGGCTCGCCAGATGCAGGTCTTCCGATTTGACTCCGTAGGTGACCTGCGCGTCGTGATGAGGATGAAATGATGATGAAGACGACACATACACCCAGCCCCCGTGCCAGCGAAATTGACCAATTAAGGTTAAAATTCCAGACCCTGCCAGGAATCGAACGCGGGACCCCTGCGACCAAAGGCCAGCACGCTAACCATTTAGCCATGGAGCCGGAAAATTATTCAGAGTATTTTTTTCCTTAGGGAAGGTTCTAATGAAATTGAAATTTTTCGAGCTCGTTAACTCTAGGTCATCTTACAATAATTTGCACAATGCATGCACTAAAATGTACATACTTCAATTAATGGAATGGATTTAAATGTGATTGTGTAAGATTAATTTAATAAGATCTTTGTTTGATGTTGCAGATGAAATTTCGGGCTCACCCAAAATGATTCTCCCCCTTTTAACCCTTAAGTACTCGCGTGTGAGAAAGGTACGACAACATTCACGTCAGGTCTTTTTGACCCACAGTTGCAAATACAAAATTACAAGTGTATTCATGGCGTAATGTGAGCGAAATTATTCATTCTGATACAAAATATGAAATCCTGTTCCTTGGCTGAATGACCAACGTAGTGGCCTTCGGTTCGAAGTGCTCTGGGTTCGATTCTTGGCCGACCGTAAGGTGTTAAATTCGTATCGTAGATTCCTCTCGATCGGGAACTGGATATTTTTGTCCATCTTTATACGCACGTTAGACACCACACTACTGAATTTTACAGAACATTATATATATACGAGGGTCGAGTCATAAGTCAAGGCAACTACTTTTTTCTCGTGAACAGGAGACAACTCGGAAAATCTAAGATATTTATTAGGAAATATAGGGCATGTACTTACGCAAAGTGCCTGAAGGCAACGTTTGACTTCAGGAGATTCTCGTAGGAAAGTGGCAGAATACAGGCCATTGGTAAACATTGTATTATTATGGTATAGACAGCAAATACACAAGACTACTTAGGCCTACAAAGGACAGGTCTCCACTGCTTACAGACCTTCGAAATAATCACCCAAGGTTTCTACTGTTCGTTGCCAGCAGTGGAGCCGGCACTGAATACCATTCGCTACATGTGTACCGCTAACCGATATGCTGTTACGATGTCCTCTTTGTTAGCAAACCGTTGTTCACGTAATGGCTTCTTGACTTTAGGGATTAGATCATAGTCACATGGGCTCAGATCAGGCGAATAAGGCGGGTATGGAAGAACCTACGATCGTTGCTCCTGCTTGTTGACTTCCATTTTGTGACGCTCTCACTCACGCACTGAACTTGGGGGTATGCTTTGACCCACACTGTTGTTTACATGCACCATCTAGTGGCACCACACGAAAGTACATACCGTACGTTTCCTAATGCATATCTTATATTTTCCATGTTATCCCCTGTTTGGGAGAAAAAAAAATAGTTGCCATGACTTATGACCCGACCTACGTATATATATAGGGTATATTATGGCCTGCTGCAGGTTTATAAAGTTAACGTGCGTGTGGGCTCCCAGTGCACTTGTGAGAATGGGGCAATGCATACGATGAAATCTAATGTCGAATGCGGCACAAATACCCAGTCAATAACTGGAGGAAATAACAGTTGAAGGTCAAAATAATTAACCCACCCGGGAATCGACTCCAGGAACCCTTGGAATAATGGCCAGAATGCTAACCAGTTAAACCATGCAGCCGCCCCATAACGCAAAATCTACACATGAAATAAAAATACTGTATGTTTAGCTGCTCATTAATTTTCTAGTCATTTCTACGTATATCTTCCAGTAGAACACACACACTCGCGTCGAGTCAAATCCCAATAGCAGATGGGCAAGAAATCATTGTCAAGAATGATCCCCACTACAATATGACAAATAATTCAACAGCAGATGAAATTACATAGTGCTGGCGATATTTTATAATACTATGTATCACCTCCCCTGCGAACCATGTGACCTTGCCGCGGTTAGGAGGCTGGCGTCTCCCAATGAAGCAGATAGCTGAGCCGCAGGTGTCGAGATACCAGACTAACGAATGGTTCACATAAAGGGGGCTAGCAGCCTTCGGAAGTTACATGGGCGGCAGTCTAGATGATTAATATGGCCTTGTAATAATACTCAACATGGCTTAGCTGTGTTGACACAGCTACACGGTTGAAAGCAACGGGAAACTACAGCCGTAACTAACTCCCGAGGACATGTACCTCTCTCTGTATGAATGATGTACTGATGATGGCTTCCTCCCGCGTAAAATATTCTGGAGATGAAATAGTCCACCATTCGTATCTGGTCGGGGGAGGGGGGGGGAATACACGAGAGGGAACAATCATCAGGAAGATGGGTACTGATACTCTGTGAGTCGAAGCGTAAAAGATTAGAAGTTTGAATCGTTGTGGCAGGGTAGACATTCCTTAAAGGCAGATGGATAGACTAAAGTTAGATGTAATTGGTATAAGCGAAGTACGTAGGCAGGAAGAACAGGAATTTTGGTCAGGCGACTACAGAATTATCAGCACAAAATAAAACAGGGGAAATGCAGGATTTGGTTTTACGATGAATAAGAAATTAGGGCAGCGGGTAAGCTACTACGATACTACGACCAGTATAGTGAAAGGAGTATTGTTATCAAGATAGACACCAAACCAATGCCCATCACAATAGTGCAGGCCTATATGCCTAGTAGTTCAGCAGATGATGGAGAAATCGGAAGAATATGTAAAGAGACAGAATATTTAATACAATATGTAAAAGTTGAGGAGAATCTAAATGCGATGGGAGACTGGAATGCGGTGGTAGGCCAAGGAAGACAATATAATGTAGTAGGAGAATTTGTATTGGGGCAAATGAATGAAAGACGAAGTTGGCTGGTTGAATTCTGCATCGATCATAATTTATTCCTTGCTAATACTTGGTTCAAACACCACAAAAACAGCTGTATACATGGACGAAACCTGGATACATTGGAAGGTATCAAATAGACTTCATTATGAATAGGCATAGTTTCAGAAACCAGATTTTGGACTTCAAAACATTCCCAAGAGTAGACGCGGACTATGTTCTCAACTTGTCGGTCATGAAATGTCACATGAAGTTGATGAAATTGAAGAAAGGAATGCAAGGACGTGGAATATAGACCAGTTGAAAGGAAAGAGTGTGAGGGACTGTTTTAAGCAATGACTAAATGGCTGAAGGAAACATAATAGAGGAAGAATGGACAGTCGTGAAGAATGAGGTCTCTGGGGCTGCTGAAGAAATGGTAGGAAGAAATAAAAGATCACCTAAGAATCAATGGATAACTCAGGAGATACTAAACCTGATTGATGAACGACGAAAGTTCAAGATTGAAAAAAAAAATTGTCGCATCGACACAGACAGGTCTTATGGCGACGATGGGACAGGAAAGGCCTATGAGTGGGAAGTAAACCACCGTGGCCTTAATTAAGGCACAGCCCCAGCATTTTACTGGTGTGAAAATGGGAAACCGCGGAAAACCATCTTCACGGCTGCCGACAGTGGAGTTCAAACCCACTGTCTCGCGGGTGCAAGCTCATAGCCGCGCGACCCTAACTGCACGGCCACCTCGCCCGGTAATGAAAAAATTAAGAGAGCGAAAACGAATAAAGGCGATTAAAGAATGAAGTGGATAGAATTGCAGGGCAGCTAAGGAAGAATGACTGAAGGAGAAGTGCATGGATATTGAAGGTTGTATCGTCGTAGGAAAGATAGATGCTGCGAACAGGAAAATCAAGCAAACCTTTGGAGAAAGGAAACCAAGGTTTATGAATATTAAGAGTTCAGATGGAACACCTTTTCTAGGGAAAGAAGACAAGGCAGGAAGACAGCGGGAACATATCAAACAGTTGTATCAAGGTAAAGCTTGGAACAAGAAGAGCATTTGATGCTGATGAAATGGGGTAACCAATTTTGTGGTCAGAATTTGACAGAGCTTTGAGAGACCTAAATAGGAACAAGGCACCTGAAATTTATGACATTCCCTCTCAATAACTGACTGTCTTAGAAGAAACTTACATGGCGATGTCATTCCATTTAGTGTGTAAGATTCATGAGACAGGAGAAATGCCATCCGATTTTCGGCAAAATTTTATTGTACCTATTCCCAAGGAAGCTGGTGCAGACAAGTGTGATAACTACCGCACCATTAGTTTAGTATCTCATACCTGCAAAATTTCAACACGTATTATTTACAGAATAATGGAAAGACAATTTGAAACTGAGTTCGGAAGAGATCAATTTGGCTTCAGAAGAAATGTAGGAACACGTGAAGCAATCAAGACTTTACGTCTGATCCTAGAGGATCGAATTAAGAAGGACAAGCCCACGTACATGGCGTTCGTCGATCTTGATAAGGCATTTAATAATGTTGATTGGACCAAGCTATTTGAGATTCTGAAGATGATCGGGATTAGATGCCGAGAATGAAGAATGATCTACAATCTATATAAAAGTCAGTCTGCAGGGATAAGAATTGAGGGCTTTTAAAAAGTAGCAACAATACATGAATGTGTGAGGAAAGTTTGCAGTTAGACCCCCCCCCCTACATTTCAATGTTTACATAGGACAGGCAGTAAAGGAAATCAAAGAGGAATTTGGGAAGAAATCACAATCCAAGGAAAGGAAATCAAAACCCTGAGGTTTGCTGATTTTTTTGTTATTTTATCTGAGATTGCAGAATATCTGGAGAAGCTGCTGAATGGTATGGACAGAGTCTTGGGTAATGAGTACATAATGGAAATAAATAAGTCCAAAACAAAAGTATTGGAGTGCCGTCGAACGAAGTCAGGTGATGGAAGAAATATTAAGTTTGAAAATGAAGTTGGAAAGAAATGGATGAATGTTGTTACTTGGGTAGTATAATAACTAACAATGGCAGAGGTAAGGAAGACATGAAATGCAGACTAGAACAAGAAAAGAAGGTCATTCTTAAGAAGAGAAATTTGCTCACTTCTAACATTGATATAGGAATTAGAAAGATGTTTTTGAAGTATTTCGTCTGGAGCATGGCATTGTATGGAAGTGAATCATGCACGATAACTAGTTCAGAAAGAAAGAGAATAGAAGCTTTCGAAATGTGGTGTTATAGAAGGTGAGATGGATAGACCAAATCACCAGTGAAGAGACAGTGAATCGAATTGGTGAGAGATGATCGATTAGGCTAAATTTGGCCAGAAGAAGAGGCAAAATGATAATACACATCTTAAGATACCCAGGACTTGTGGAGTTGGTTCTTGAAGGAAGTTTAGGCGGTAGGAACAGTACAGGTAGACCAAGGTACGAATATGACAAGTAAATTAGGGCATATGCAGAATGCGGCAGTTACGTAGAAACGAAAATGTTAGCTCAGGATAGGGTGGCATTGAGAGCAGCATCAAACCAGTCCACGGACTGATGACTCAAGGAAAAACAACCAGGTATCATTGAGGATTGATGAAAGAACATTCACTCCGGTTCTGTGACCCGACGCGAGTTATTAAGGGTTAATCTGTTTCAAATACAGTCCCCAGGAGAAATGTGCATGAAAATCGTAACTTTGGTCATCCTAGGAGTGCTTTTCCTTTACGATTCCCATCTTGAACTAAAAACATTTGTTTGTTTAAAAACGTAGGATAATTAACTGAAATCAATTGATGATTCCTAATATAACGGCTATGGATCCCACCTTCTTAATATCTCCTGTTTAAATATATATCTACTATCCTGTACATATACAGTACAAAAATTGAAATATCAGGCAGACTTCATACATGTGAAATGCATGGATTTGTTGACTATGATATCCCAAGCCTCTTCCTTACAGAATCGTTACCAATCATTCCTAAATGCATTTGTATTATCTCCGTTTATTTATAATTCATAGGCGATGCATTACTTTCGTTCTGTTTATGACGAGGTTGATTGTGGTTAATACTAGTTCGTTTCGATCCTATACAAACTCTTACTCCAATTTTCATTGTATAACTTCAAAACTACTGAAAATGTAAAGCAATTAACTTGGTGATTAAGTAAAAGGTATACACTACAGTAAACTAGACGGACGATTAATATTATTATTAAATATTAATATTAAACACAATATTTAAATTTACCGAGCTCGATAGCTGCGGTCACTTAAGTGGGGTCAGTATCCAGTATTCGGGAGCTAGTGGGTTCGAACCCCACTGTCAGCAACCCTGAAGATATTTTTCCGCGGTTTCCCATTATCACACAAGGCTGTACCTAACTTAAGGCCACGGCCGCTACCTTCCCATTCCTATCCCTTTCCTATCCCACCGTCGCCGTAAGACCTATCTGTGTCGGTGCGGTGTAAAGCAACTTGCAAACAAAAAATAATAAATAAATAATTGTATTGATATAAAACACACTTTGTCAGATTTTGAAGATCTCCATCAGTTATTATATAAAAATCTAATAAGTTGTTAATTTCACTACAAAATAAGTGTAACTTTCAGTTTTGGCCATTGCATTATTTTAGTTATCTTATTACATTAGTTCACTCTATGGATCTGTGGCAATGCGCGAGCCTCCAAATCTTGAGATCGTGTGTTTAAACCCCGCACAGGTAGTCGGACGCTTGATAGGAAGTAAAAGGTCCATTCGGCACTCCTTGTCGTATGATGTTGCTCTAGTGACACATTTCATGTTAACCCGACCTTCATAACTCACCCAACCGAGATCCGTTTTCTGCCGTCTGGTGGAGTAAGAAGGAACATAACAGCTTTAAACTTCATAAATCTGTTCATATTTCTCTCAGAAAAGTATATACTGAAAATATTTCACAGCACCCAATTTTAAATAAATGAACTTTATTAAAATTTGAAGAATTGAATTAAATAATTATACAGGATGTTAGGTGTATACGTGCAGATATTTCTTGTAGCAATAGAGAACGATGTGACGAACCACTATATATATCAAACTTTTAGTAATCCGCGGAAGTTATTTTCGAGAGCAAAGTGATATGATGTTTTTAGAATAGGTAGTATGCCTCGTTCTGCGAATGAATAGCTTTCCGTTGACAACAGGCAAGTCACGCGTCATCCGTACCAAACTGATTCTACTGTAACAGCTGAACGCTACCTTTGTAATGCCACGAGATGTTACGTAATATACTTGCCAAACTGGTTTTATGTTTACGAGCAACTGAACTACGATAACAGCTGAAGGCTGCTACCGGTGTTCACCATGTTACGTTACATTCTCGCCAGACTGGTTTTGTTGTTAGTATTTAGTTTCCGTCAGACAACCCTAGTTATCGGTTTCGGACCCTCGAGCTGTATCGAATTGTCAGCGTTAATACTGGTTATTTGCTGTTACGTCACTTAGGGGATTGGGATATCTGTGGTCGTCAGCCCCGTGGTCTAGTGAGTATGGAAATGACCTGAAAACCTATGTCTTTACGTCAACGAAAGCAAGCATGGGATTGAATTGAATTAGGCAAGCACAGCCAACGTTTTACTTCAAACGAATAATGGACGTGTTATACAAATAAATAAATTAAACGTACCTACATTTCGTGCCTCCTGTCGGGCTGTGTGGCTCAGAAGGTTGAGGTGCTGGCCTTTTGACTCCAACCTCGCAGGTTCGAACTTGGCCCAGTCCGGTAGTTTTTGAATGTGCTCAAATACGTCACACTCGTGCCGGTAGATTTAGTGGCACGTAAATAGAACCCCTGCGGGACTAAATTCCGGCACCTCATCGTCTCCGAAAACCGTAAACGTAACGCAAATACCATTATTATTATTATTATTATTATTATTATTATTATTATTATTATTATTATTATTATTATTATTATTATTATTAATCTTATTGACTACTCGCCAATAATGTCTGCCTAGAAAATACTTCTCATCGTTTATAACTATGGTTCTCGACAGTTGTATAATGTCCTAATTATGATGATTTTCAAAATTGGCTTTAAGTCGCACCGACACAGATAGGTCTTATGTCGACGATGGAACAGAAAAGGGGTAGAAGTGAGAAGGAAGCGTTCGTGACCGAAATGAGGTTCAGCTCCAGCATTTTCCTGATGTGAAAATGGGAAACCACGGAGAACCATCTGCAGGGCTGTAGACAGTGGAGTTCGAACCCAGTATCTTTCCAATGAAAGTTCACAATTTCGAGCCCCTAACCGCACGACCAACGTATTCCAAGCTCTAATGCCGGGCTGAGTACCTCGGACGATAGACCGCTGGTATTCTGATCCCATCTTGGCAGGTTCGATGGAGGCTCAATTCGGGTTTATTTGAAGGTGCTGAAATACGCCAGTTTCGTGTCTGTAGATTTACTTGCATTAAAAAATAGTCCTGCGGTACAACATTCCAGCACCTCGGCATCTCCAAAACCCGCCAAAGTAGTTATTGGGACGTAAAAAATTACATTATTATTTCGTGCTTGCAAACGAAAAGCATATGTGTAATGGTAAAATAAAGCAAAATAAAAGTGGCCAGTCTGACTTGCTCAGACGTTTAAAGCACTGGTTTCTTGTTTCCAACTTAGCAGGCTCGATCTTGGGTCCGTCCGGTGGCATTCGAAGGAGCTCGTCAGCCTCGTGTCGGTAGATTTACTGGCACGTAAGAATAACTCCTGCGGGACTAAATTACAGCGCCTCCAGAAACAGTATGAGTAGTTAGTGGGACGTAAAGCAAATAACATTACCGGTATTATTATTATTATTATTATTATTATTATTATTATTATTATTATTATTATTATTATTATTATTATTATTATTATTCAGTCTTATTATTATTGCTACTACTCATATTGAACTTCTTCTTATTACTCTTTTTTCTCGTTTGATTATTATTATTATTATTATTATTATTATTATTATTATTATTATTATTATTATTATTATTCACCTGTTCATACTTTCGTCTTATTCCTCTTTTTACTCTCCTTTTAAGTCGTATACTTGTTATTCATATTTGATGTTTTGTTATTAATATTATTATTTTTATATTATTATTTTTATTATTTAGTTTAGCTTCATGTGACACAATCCTTTTTCCGTCTTTAATTCAACTTTTGTGTCGTGTGCCGGTATACTTCTATGTTTCTGTCCTGTGCTTCAAGACAGTGCTGCAAGATCTGTGTTTGTTTCCCCAGCCCGGGTGTGTTTCGTTTCTCATGTGATAGAGTTACATCTTACGTTCTGTTACATGTTTAAGTTTGGATTTGTGATAGATCGCCTTTAATCTGTTCTGTAGCCTTTAAAAGTGTAGCATGGTCAATGACCTCAGTGCTTGTTTTGTTCACATATCTGGACTAAGAACTCGTCTCACTCGGCATAGCAAGTTCAAGGCCAACTACTTCTATCTGTTTGTTTGTTTATTTATTTACCCAGGTATGTATGTCAACATTGTACTATGTCAACATCGTACCACGAACATTTACTCAATAAACGGGGTGTTTGGGGGGTCTCTGTCCTAGGTGGTGTGTTCTGCGGGCCTACTCTGGGGTCCGTGTTGTTGCTGCGGTTATCTCTCTGTGCGTTCAGGTATTCACTAACATGTTCAGTTCAATTTATTGTATGTACAGGACATACGTCCAACTTGAATTATTTCATCCTCACAACTCTACTTCCTTACTCCATGGCCCAAGAGCTACACGTATAGCTGACGGCCCACCCACCCCTCTACGAGTGTGGGAATGAAATAACTAATTTGATTGAATTTTTTTCATATTTCAGTAGTGGTGAATATAAAACAAGCATTTTTGAATTTTTATACGTGTTAATGATGATAATGATTGCTGTTTTAAGGTCATCGGCCCTTAAAAACGCAAAGTGTCTTCTGTTTTAACTCGAGCTCGATAGCCGCAGTCACTTAAATGCGGCCAGTATCCAGTATTCGGGAGATAGTAGGTTCGAACCCCACTGTCGGCAGCCCTGAAAATGGTTTTCCGTGGTTTCCCATTTTCACACCAGGCAAATGGTGGGGCTGTACCTTAATTAAGGCCACGGCCGCTTCCTTCCCACTCCTAGCCCTTTCCTGTCCCATCGTCGCCATAAGACGTATCTGTGTCGGTGCGACGTAAAGCAAGTAGCAAAAAAAAGAAACCAACATGCAGTGTAGGATTGAGCAACTGCCGAAATGCGTTCAATGTCAATGTCTAGAGTTTTAACAAGCACGTCTTCCGCACTCGCGCACTGAAACTCTCGATTATAATTTTTGTTACCGGTACATAAGTTTCCCTGCTCGGATTTATGAGAATATCGACCTATCGAGACTCAAAATACTATAACGGTACTGTACTGTACTCCCAAGCCATTATGTTGCACAAATGGCGTAACATTTGACATACCAAAAGTAAAACTCGTAGCAATTGTTCAAAGTTATCACCCTGGGCTTCCCTGCAGGCTTCACTTCTCCGAATCCAGTTGCGACGCATTCGAGCCAAGACACCAGGGTTGTGTCCGACTCGTTGGCTGAACGGTCAGCGTACTGGCCTTCCGTTCAGAGGGTCCCGGGTTCGATTCCCGTCCGGGTCGGGGATTTTAACCTTAACTGGTTAATTCCAATGGCACGGGGGCTGAGTTTAAGTGTTGTCTTCATCATTTCATCCTCATCACGACGCGCAGGTCGCCAACGAGAGTCAAATGGAAAAACCTGCACCTGGCGAGCCGAACTCGTCCTGGGATATCGCGGCACTAAAAGCCATACGACATTTCATTTCATTTCATTTCACCAGGGTTGTTCAGAATATCCTCTGCTGCTTAAAAAATACGTTCACGGAAGTCGTCCGAAGTGGGTACTTCAGTTCGATATAGTTTGTGTTTCATGTTCCCCCAGACATTAAAGTCAATTGGAATAAGGTCTGGAGATCTGGCTGGCCAATTGATAGTTCCACATCGTCCTGTCCACCGTTGAGGAAATGTCTGCACCATCGTGTAAAATCCACGTGGTTCTGCGTAGTCGAAGCGACACGTCCTCTGAAAGCTCAAGTAACGTACTGTATCTACAGGAGCAAGGTAACATTAATAAAAAGATGATTAGTCCACGTAACCGACTTCCTACTACACCCATCCAGGTATTAATTCATAACCGGTGCTGGAAATTGCCTTCTCCTACTGAATGGGGATGTTCCACACCCCATGAGTGGGATATAGTGGGTTCGAACTCCTCTGTCGGCAGCCCTAAAGACGGTTTTCCGTGGTTTGCCATGTTCACACCAGGCAAATGCTGGTGCTGTTCCTTAATTAAGGCCACGGTTGCTTCTTCACCATCCTAGCCATTTCATGTCCCGTCGTCGCCGTAAGATCTATCTGTGTCGTGGCGACGTACATCAACTCGTAAGAAAATGGTAATCAGCTGTCAAAGACACTGCACCCGTTGAATATGGTCAGGATGCACTAGTTCTTCATGCAGTGTCCTACGTATGGTCCAAGTTGGTACACCAACGGCACGTATTATACTACGCGTACGGCGCCCGGGATCATCGTTTACTATTATTAGGATGCCCGGCTCCATGGCAAAACGGTTAGCGTGCTGGCCTTTGGTTACAGGGGTCCCGGGTTCGATTCCCGGCAGGGTCGGTATTTGAACCATCATGGTTATTTTCCCTGGCATGGGGCTGGGTGTATGTGTTGTCTTCATCCTCATTTGATTATCATCAAGGTGCGCAGATCACCTACGGGAGTCAAACCAAAAGACATGCACCTAGCGAGCCGAACCCGTCCTGGGATCTCCCGGCACTAATATCCA
This sequence comes from Anabrus simplex, assembly GCF_040414725.1. NCBI lineage: Eukaryota > Metazoa > Arthropoda > Insecta > Orthoptera > Tettigoniidae > Anabrus > Anabrus simplex. The sequence goes on from NC_090265.1 coordinate 118,736,216, forward strand.
TACGCCATTTCATTTCCATTGTCAGGATGTCTTCTTCCGCTCCTAGAATTACACGTGGCCGTTTAGGCCATCGCTTCTGAAAGCGTGATGTAACACAACTTGCATCGCGAATACGCTGCAGTACAGCTAGTATCGTTGCTGGATTCGGCACCCGTCTGTTGGGAAGCCTTTTCCGATAGATTCATGGAGGGCGACCCGTGTTCTGTTCTGCCACACGATACACTAGCAGCATATCATGGTATTCGTGGTATTCATACACTGGAATTATTCAAATACAACGACGTTGCGCAACACATCTGCGCAGCGGTTCATCATATATTCGCGGGCGTTTGACTGTCGCGACCGATCGGACCATGAAAAAAAAATAGCCCTCGTACTACTACGAAGTAACTCGCGTACTAGTACGGACGATAATTCGCCTCTCTGACAGCTGTTATTCAGGTCAAGGTCAGACAGACAGCTCATACCTCTAGTCCGGTGGTTTCATGTAGGGGCGGGAACCCGTCCCACCACACCCCCGTCGCTAGGAACAGCACACGACCAAACCGGCACGTGACAGGTCTAGTGAATTTGTCAAACTGCTTACGTGAAATATTCTCCCACAGTGTGATTTCAATACCATTGATTCTTGGGAGACCAACTCGCCGTATGCAGAAACACCCCGTGTTGACGTGTACGTAAATAAAGTTTCTTACGTAAACGAAAGAATGCGTGGGATAGGATTTCCAAGTGAGTAGTATCAGAATTGAATTGTCAAAGCACATCGAACGTTTTGCTTCATATCAATAAGGGACATGTTATCAAAATAAATTAATTAAACGTACCTCCTCTTCGTGCTTCCAAATGAAAAGAACTTGTTTAATGGTAAATTAAAGCATTCTGCTTTTGCAGTGCCTATTAAACGTATCAAAATAAACGTCGCCAGGCTGAGTGGCTCAGACGGTTCAAGCTCTGGTTTCATGAACTTAGCAGGCTCGATCCTGGCTCAGTCCGCTGGTATTTGAAGGTGCTCAAATACGTCCGCTTCTGATCGGTAGAATTACAGGCACGTTAAAGAATACCCGTGGGCAAAATTCCGAAACCGCGCGTCTCCATTGGCACGTAAACATTTATTATTATTATTATTATTATTATTATTATTATTATTATTATTATTATTATTATTATTATTATTATTATTATTATTATTATTATTATTGTTACCGTGTTTTAGCGGTAGGTAGAGGCGTAAGAAGGTGCGGGCGTGAATGGGTTTCAAACTACGGAATCAAAGTTAATGTAAAAGTAATTTAAAATTTAACTAGGTTATATTTTCTTTTCAAAAACAAAGCAATAACAGACATGGCAGGTACAATGTAGCAAAACAAGGGGAGATACAATATTTACAGGTTTTGGGCTTCACGCCCTGACTTCTGCGATCAGCTCAGTTTTACCACAAACACAAGTTTTAACAGAGGGGCAGAAAACCCCATTCATCCCTAGGAGCCCCTGGCTCCGAATTACACAGAAAAGCCTCCACGAGGCATATGACACTCCATTTTCAAAAGAGCGATCCGCTCTTAAAATTTAAGCCTCTCAAAGGCCAAACCAAACTCTACCTTCAAGCTGTCCTTTAAGGACGTATTCACAGGGGTAAAATACCCAACCTACAGAGGTCTATTACATGAAAAGAAGGTTGATTACATGACCTCTAAAATAACAATTTGAGAGGAGGCGATCTTGCACTCCTAATACACTTTGTTTTTTTTTAAAACCTAATCTGGCTCTGGGCCGCTAACGCAAGGGCTAATCCCATACTACAGAGGTGACTTAGAGAAGAACACTTTACATTACATAAACGAAGAATAGTTTGAGAAAATAAGTTCACCTCAAAACAAATGTGAGTGGGAGCTCGAGAGGGTTAGCACTCTCTATCCCAATATGTAGCTTTACAAGAAAAAGATGAAAAGAGTAATTACATTTTAGGAAAAGGCTACATGATGGAAATGCTTCGAACCCGCCGCGAGTGTTAAACTGCCGACCTAGCAAGAAAAGAAGTTATTAATAGGCCATTACCTGGTGTTGAACGGCTGAAGAAGAAAGAGGCGCTTCCCGCCTCCTGCTATGTACTTAATACACTGAAAGATGGAACAGAAGTGGCCCGGAGACCCCAAAATCAGCAGTTTATATCCTCTCGCGGAAGATTCTAGGCGTTAGGGGAAATAAAACACCCTCCCTCAAAGTTTTTATTGGTTCGGGAAAAGAAACCCCTACATAGAGGAAAAAGAAACACATTATTGGTGGAAAATTAATTAAAGAAATTCGGGATTGGCTAGATCCAAACTAAGGGGAAAAAGAGGGGTATACAGCCAACTTAAACAATGACAGAAGGAAATTTAACAAAGAACAAACTCTTGAAATAAAAATTTCTCCAACAAAATAGTTCTTTAACTCCGCGCTAGGTCGCACTATTGTTGATCTTCAGTAGTGTCCTCTAGAAGAGAAAGTTCACACTTCTTACTTCAAGCGAAACAAAAACACATCAAAAGTGACACAGTTCAAAAACTCAAAATTTTCCACGTGGTGACATCTTCTGAGAAAGTAGAGAATTAATAGAATAGATAAAGTTCAACCTTCCTCCAGAAGAGGAGTTTCAACTGGCGCAACTTTTAAATAAACAGAGTAGAGGTGTACCGCCCGGTACAGACCTCCCCCCCCAAAAGTTCCTCCAGGGGTGACACATGAAATCAGTTTGAAACAAAGTCCAAGTAATGATGTTGATATTAAGATTAATTGCGGAAGCATTTATAAGATTTTAGTAATTTGGTTGGTTTCAATTTCAAAATTTTGTTGTTGCAGGTGCAGTAAAGTCTTTCTGTTTGTAGTAGTTGAATTTCTGAAGATAAACCTTTAATGCTTAAAAGTGAAGAAAAGTTTTGCAATGTCCACCAAATATTGTTGTTAAATTCCCAAATGTAGTTATCTCTTATAGTAACTGTCCATGTAGTTGATGTTAATGAAGTTGGATGGCCGGACCGGCCGTTGCAGCTTGCGTCCAAAAGGAGGCCGCTCGGACCCCTTAAGTACCCTGAGATACCGCTCGCCCGCACTATGAGGGGAGCAGAGGTGTTGAAGTACGCCGCGCCCGCGGTGAACAGATACAGGCTGCGGGCATGTAGCAGGTCGTGCGCCGCACATCAGCCTTGGCCGGGGGGAGAGCTCCGGCTCGCCGTGCACATGTCGTCCTCGCTGGAGAGGAGGGGGCCCATCCCCCTCCCCAGTCGCTGCACGGCGCTGCGCGGCTGCGGGGGCGCTGAAACATTAAAGCTAGGCGGCAGAATTGTGTTGGACTATCATCTTCTTTGAGGGTACAGGCTTGTGGAGAGGTTGAGGGGCCAGCGGCGTGTAGATATCCATGGCATTTACTATTATGAAGCCACAGTGTAAGGTGAAGCAGGAGACGGGAGCGTGGTAATGGCCGTGGCAAGAACAGGATGGCAGTTTAACGGGTCGGGGCAGGTTTTATACAAGGCTTACATCTAAAACCAAAATATTACAGAAGGGGCAGAATGCCTTAAAAGTGAAACTCAAAAAAAAAAATTTAACCTTCATATCCTTTCAAAATAATATGAAGCAAGTTAGCACAGAAATTACACCGGTTTCACCTGGGACAGGTGAACTCTAAATATCCTCTCGGTGGCTGGATTACTTAGCAATAAGGTAACCGGCGTAAGAAAATCGAGAATGATACAAGGCCCATGAAATCTGGGGGCAAGCTTGCCCGCGGGAACAAAATTTTTGACCATAACCTGGTCACCTACCTTCAAAGTGGTGGGTCTCCGTCCACGATCATACCTTTCCCTAACCTTTTCATGAGACCCTTTAAGATTGGCTTTAGCCTTCTTCCAAAGATCTTTAATGTTATCCGGATCTATTGTCTCGGGTAGAATGTCATTCAAAGACCAGAGGTTAGAGAGCGGCGAGTTGGGAACAAACTTGAACATCAAGGAAGCTGGAGTAAACTTGTGAGATTCATGAACCGCCGAATTCAAAGCAAAAGCTATCCAATACAGGGACGTGTCCCACCTGGAAGGATCTTCATGATGATAGGCAATGAGTGCGGACCTGAGATTACGGTTAACCCGTTCAGCCAGAGATGGTTGAGGATAATAAGCAGATGTAGTTACATGAGAGATGGACAAGTCAAAACAGAATTTACGAAATAAATTAGATGTAAAAGCCTTAGCATTATCAGATACAATATATTGACACGGACCAAAAGAAGCAAAAATAGAATTTAAGCAAGTAATGGTTGACTGAGCGGTAGCCAGCTTAGTCGGAAATAACCAGGAAAATCTTGTAAAACCATCTACACACACAAGGATGAACTTGTTGGCATTGCCCTTTGACTGGGGGAAGGGTCCCACATAATCAATATACAGGCGTTCCATGGGGCGCGACGCTTGATGAGAAGACAAAAGGCCTACTTTAGTGGACATGGTGGGTTTACTGAGCAAACAAGATTTACAAGCTTTTACAAGTTCACGGATTTCACCGTCCATACCTTTCCAGATGAACATTTCACGAATCTTTTCACGAGTTTTAAAGATACCCAGATGCCCCCCCAATGGGGTCTCATGATAGTATTTGAAGATCATAGGTACAAGAACCGCTGGAACAACAACTTTCATCAACTTATCATGCCTCGAAGGGCAACATAGAACACCATTCCTCAGAACATAAGGGACAGCATGTTCCCCAGAAGAAAGGGTTTCCATTATAGGAGCCAGCGTCGGATCTTCACGTTGGTATTTCTCAATATCCCTAAAAAGCATGGGAGCATCTGTTAGGATGGCATTAACCTCGGATAGTATGGATTCGGAAGGTGATGAACTGTCGACCGGTTCGTGGGTTTCGACGTCGTTGTGAAACATACGGCTGAGTCCATCAGCAACAACATTTTCGGTACCTCTGATATGTCGTACATCAAATTGGAAGGCAGAAATACGGATGGCCCAACGGGCTATGCGACCAGTACGACGCGGCCTACCTAAGACCCAGCTTAAGGCTTGATTATCTGTCTCCAGGTCGAATTTGACATGTTCCAGATAGAGACGGAACTTTTCTAAGGCGAATAAGACTGCCAACCCTTCGAGCTCATAGATGGAATACTTGGCTTCTTGAGCCGATAGAGTCCTAGATGCATAGGCGATGGGACGCCTCCCTAGTTCAGTCTCTTGAAGAAGGACTGCAGCTACAGCTGACGACGACGCGTCCGTTTGGACGATGAATTTCTTCGAGAAATCAGGCATAGCAAGTACAGGGGCATTACAGAGAGCTAATTTAAGATCTTCGAAAGCGGCTTGTTGAGAAGGTCCCCACTCGAATTTGATGCCTTTCCTACGAAGAAGGTTTAAGGGCGCCGCTCTATTAGCGAAGTTAGGAATAAACTTCCTGAAGAAATTCAACATACCAATGAATCTAGCGATACCTTTGATGTCCTTAGGAGGTTTAAAATCACGGATGGCCTGTGTTCTAGAATGATCGACAGCTACCCCATCGGGAGACACAATATGCCCTAGGAATGACATAGAGGGCTTAGCAAAGGCAACCTTGGACAACTTGACAGTTAACCCAGCCTTACGAAGGCGATTGAGAACTTCTCGCAGATGATCTAGATGTTCTTCAAAAGTCTCGGAAAATACGACGACATCATCCAAGTAGTGATATAAGTACTCAAATTTGATGTCGGAGAAGACCCTATCTAGTAGCCTAGTGAGCACAGCTGCCCCCGTGGGGAGCCCGAAAGGCACGCGGTTGTATTCGTATAAATTCCAGTCCGTGGCAAACGCTGTAAGATGTTTAGACTCCTCGGCAAGGGGAATTTGATTATAGGCCTGATTCAAGTCCAAGATAGTGAAGAACTTGGCCTTTCGAAACCATGAAAAGCAAGAATGAAGGTCGGGAAGGGGCACAGATTGCAACACCACCTTCCGATTGAGAGCCCTGTAATCAATGACAGGCCTGAAGCCTCCTTGGGGTTTCGGGACTAGAAAAATAGGCGAAGAATACGCTGACTTAGAGGGCCTAATAATACCATCCTTCAACATCTGATCGATGATTTCTTTCAGAGCCTTCATTTTAGGTGGAGATAGCCTATACGGTGGAAAACGGACAGGAATTGAATCCGTGACCTCAATTTTGTATTCAATAAGGTCAGTAACACCAAGAGTATCAGAGAACACCTCGGGAAACGACTGACACAGTTTCCGAATACTATCAGCCTGCTCCTCAGGTAGATGTCTAAGGTCTAACAACATCTCATCCTGGGTAGGCGAAATAGATGAACATGATACAGAATTACACTTTAACAAGGGAATTCTACAATTGGACGCAAATTTGAATGTGCACGACCTACTCTGGAGATCGAGCACAAGACCAGTGTGAGAAATGAAGTCCGCTCCCAATATGATGGGGCAAGACAACCGCTTGGCCACAAACAATTTGATCTTCCATGTAAATTTAAAAACCCGAATTTTGACATGTAAGGAACCTAGAATTTCTAATGGAGATGAATTAGCCGAAACATATTTAACAGGAGATGAGTCATAGTCAGGGAGTTTACAAACAGATTTCAATTTAGAATACCAATCAGCCGAAATAATGGAACAAACACTGCCTGAATCTAAGAGAGCTGTTATAGGCTCGTTATTTAACTCAATCTTAAGAAAAGGAACAGGTGCGGGGGTATCCGCCGCAATCCTAAGACACTCTTTAGGGCATTCAAAAGATGAATTTGAAGGCTGGTCGTTCTCTGCATTTACAACCTGTTTACTAGGGGCTGAGTCTCGGGAAGATGGATTAGTCGGCTCAGCCGACGCCACTAGTCACTTTTTATTATTGGCATAGCTGGAATTTGCACCAGAAGTTGAGCAGGAGGGGGTGCTATTTGAGTTTGGGCAATTCTTGGCGATATGTGAGAAGGCCCCACACTTAAAACAGCCTTGTGATGACCCTGCTCCATTCCTTGTCCCACTTGACTTGATCAGAGGACACTTATTCCGCAGATGGTCAGGCGACCCGCAAGCATAACATTTACGGGGATTGACTGGTCGGCGAGGTGGAGGCCGAGTGTTACTAAAGGAAGGCGGGGGTTCTTTCGCGACACGCAAAGAATCGGCGTATCTAACTCCTTCCGCTGAGACTGCCAATGCTTCAAGTTCCGAGAACGTTTGCGGGCACGCCGCGAAACACAAATATGACCTATAGGATGGTGAAATACCTTCCACAATAGCTTGTACAATTTGATCCTCAGGGAAGTGAAGAGCAAACACCCTAGTATAAAACTTAATATCTTGGATGAAGTCTGCCAGGTTTTCATCCAAGCGCTGTACCCGATAATAGTATTTCTGAATAAGGGAGGACCTGGCCCTAGCCGGGATGAAGTTAGCTAGCAAATGGGCATGGAAATCCTCAATAGAAGATTGCTCAGCGATGGCTCTAACTATTTTGTCAGATAGAACACCAATAGCATAAGGATAGATAATTTGCAAAATTTGACATGGGGAAAGAGAAAACACAAGGGCATGATCCTGAAATTCCACTAGAAATCTTAAAAATGAAATTACGTCACTGGTGGTGTTGACGGAAAACTTAGAGATACCTCTAAGCAACATTGCCAATGGATGAGGCAAGCTGCTGAACCCAGGTGACATAGTCGTTAAAGGTTTCAATGGCAAAGAAGTTAATTCAGAGCGGATGTTACTCAATGACGCACGGCGTTCAGATTCGTTGTTCGATGGGGCAGAGATAGTTTGAGCAGCAACGGTTATCCTATTGACTTCTCCCTGAGGAGGCTCTTCCTCGTTACCTACATTCACCGTGGCGGGTTGATCAGTTTTGGGAGGAGCTTCGCCGGTTAGCAATTGAGTAACCTTATTAGACAATTCAGAAATAGTTTCAAGGAGCGTATTAGCTTGCTTCCTCTGAACGTCATTCACCTTTAGAGACAACAGATCATTAACTCTATTTGCAAAGTGATACAGCCTGCCTTGCACACGCTTAATTTGATTAGGAGATGGATCGTTTTCATCAAAAAAGCTGACTACCGATGCAAGCCCAGTAATATTCTCGACAATCGTGGAAAGAGAGTCATCAATTTCTTTCTCTCCCAAATTGGGGATGGAAATGGGCAAATCAAGGGACTCTCTAAGCTTGTTAGTGTCTATTGCAACCGTGCCTCCAGATTGAACGTTTCTGATAGTTAACTCATATATCAACTCCTCTTTGCGCAAGTAGTTAAGGAGGAGAACATCGCGAGGGCCGGGCATGATGAGAGAACAATTTTGAAAAACTCAAAAAATTCCAGCAACTGAGAAAATTGTTAGAGTTCGAATCAAAGCAATGTTTAGCCGTCAAAAGGGGCTAAATTGAGACCCATTCAACCACGCTCTGCTACCACTTGTTACCGTGTTTTAGCGGTAGGTAGAGGCGTAAGAAGGTGCGGGCGTGAATGGGTTTCAAACTACGGAATCAAAGTTAATGTAAAAGTAATTTTAAATTTAACTAGGTTATATTTTCTTTTCAAAAACAAAGCAATAACAGACATGGCAGGTACAATGTAGCAAAACAAGGGGAGATACAATATTTACAGGTTTGGGCTTCACGCCCTGACTTCTGCGATCAGCTCAGTTTTACCACAAACACAAGTTTTAACAGAGGGGCAGAAAACCCCATTCATCCCTAGGAGCCCCTGGCTCCGAATTACACAGAAAAGCCTCCACGAGGCATATGACACTCCATTTTCAAAAGAGCGATCCGCTCTTAAAATTTAAGCCTCTCAAAGGCCAAACCAAACTCTACCTTCAAGCTGTCCTTTAAGGACGTATTCACAGGGGTAAAATACCCAACCTACAGAGGTTTATTACATGAAAAGAAGGTTGATTACATGACCTCTAAAATAACAATTTGAGAGGAGGCGATCTTGCACTCCTAATACACTTTGTTTTTTTTTAAAACCTAATCTGGCTCTGGGCCGCTAACGCAAGGGCTAATCCCATACTACAGAGGTGACTTAGAGAAGAACACTTTACATTACATAAACGAAGAATAGTTTGAGAAAATAAGTTCACCTCAAAACAAATGTGAGTGGGAGCTCGAGAGGGTTAGCACTCTCTATCCCAATATGTAGCTTTACAAGAAAAAGATGAAAAGAGTAATTACATTTTAGGAAAAGGCTACATGATGGAAATGCTTCGAACCCGCCGCGAGTGTTAAACTGCCGACCTAGCAAGAAAAGAAGTTATTAATAGGCCATTACCTGGTGTTGAACGGCTGAAGAAGAAAGAGGCGCTTCCCGCCTCCTGCTATGTACTTAATACACTGAAAGATGGAACAGAAGTGGCCCGGAGACCCCAAAATCAGCAGTTTATATCCTCTCGCGGAAGATTCTAGGCGTTAGGGGAAATAAAACACCCTCCCTCAAAGTTTTTATTGGTTCGGGAAAAGAAACCCCTACATAGAGGAAAAAGAAACACATTATTGGTGGAAAATTAATTAAAGAAATTCGGGATTGGCTAGATCCAAACTAAGGGGAAAAAGAGGGGTATACAGCCAACTTAAACAATGACAGAAGGAAATTTAACAAAGAACAAACTCTTGAAATAAAAATTTCTCCAACAAAATAGTTCTTTAACTCCGCGCTAGGTCGCACTATTGTTGATCTTCAGTAGTGTCCTCTAGAAGAGAAAGTTCACACTTCTTACTTCAAGCGAAACAAAAACACATCAAAAGTGACACAGTTCAAAAACTCAAAATTTTCCACGTGGTGACATCTTCTGAGAAAGTAGAGAATTAATAGAATAGATAAAGTTCAACCTTCCTCCAGAAGAGGAGTTTCAACTGGCGCAACTTTTAAATAAACAGAGTAGAGGTGTACCGCCCGGTACAATTATTATTATTATTATTATTATTATTATTATTATTATTATTATTATTATTATTATTATTATTATTATTATTATTATTATTATTATTATTACTGAGCGAGTTGGCCGTGTGATTAGGAGCGCGCGGCTGTCAGCATGCATTCGTCGTAAAGCCACCTACCAATATTATAATAAAAACTGTGTTAGTCCATTATTACTAACTATTACTAAAATAAAAGTTAAACGCCCCACTCAAACTCCGTAGCTGGTAATCTGTCAGAAAACACTACAGAAAACACTGAACTTTTAACAAGTCCGAATTATTATTAATCTTATAATTGCGGACATGTCTCCGGAATTACCGAAACATGTACTTAAAAATTGTTTTACGTCGCACCGACACAAGTAGGTCTTACGGCGACGATGGGAGAGAAAAGGGATACAAGTGGGAAGGAAGCGTTCGAGGCCTTAATAAAGGTACAGTCCCAGTATTTCCCTGATGTGAAAATGGGAAATTACGGAAAACCATCTTCCCGGCTGCCTACAGCGGAGTTCGAATCCACTATCACCAAAATGCAAACTCACAGCTGCGCGCCCCTAACCACACGGCCAACTTATTCTAACGTCTAATGCCGGACTGAGTAGCTCGGACGATAGAGCGCTGGTCTTCTGATCCCACCTTGGCACGTTCGATGGCGGCTCAGTTCGGTGGTATTTGAAGGTGCTCAAATAAGCCAGTCTCTTGTCTGTAGATTTACTTGCACTAAAAAACACTGCGGTAAAAATTCTGGCATTTCAGCGTCTCCGAAAACCGTGAAAATTAGTTAGCGGAACGTAAAGACATTATTATTATTATTATTATTATTATTATTATTATTATTAATATTATTATTATTATTATTAGTAGTAGTAGTAGTAGTAGTAATATTATTATTATGATTACGGAAGTTCTACTTAAGCGGGTCCATTTCAGTCATCACTTTACCTATCGGCACTTACTGTCCAGTAATAAGCCTTCTGTCCGCCTGTGTGGTATAGTGGTTAGTGTGATTAGCTGCCACCCCCCGAAGGCCCAGGTTCGATTTCGAGCTCTGACACGAAATTTGAAAAGTGGTACGAAAGTTGGAACGGGGCCCATTATGCCTCGGGAGGTCAAATGAGTAGAGGTGGTTTGATTCGCATCTCAGCCATCCTGCAAGTGGTTTCCCGTAGTTTTCCACTTCTCCAGGCAAATGCCGCGATAGTACCTAGCTTAAGGCCACGGCCGCTTCCTTCCCTCTTCCTTTTCTATCCCTTCCCATCCCCCGCAAGGCCCCTGTTCATCCTAGCAGGTGGGGCCGCTTCGGCGAGGTACTGGTCATTCTCCCCATTTGTATCCCCGACCCAATGTCTCACGCTCCAGGACACTGCCCTTGAGGCGGTAGAGGTGGGATCCCTTGCTGAGTCCCAGCGAAAACCAACCCTGGAGGGTAAACATTCTAGGAAAAGGCAGAATAAGCCTTCTATTACAAATGCCCGGCGGCAGTTCCACAGTAGCTCTTTTTCCTTCGAGCAATGTTCACGATGGATGAAACTACGGTTTTTGAAATTTGTCTCATTAATAACAATTTCACTGAATACTTATAGTCTTTTCTTTCAGTGCCCACCGTCCTTTCATTGACCTGAAAAGTTTATGAATAAGCATAGACAACTCGCATTGTCTATTGTCAGAAGTTCATCGTAGAGTGTCGCAATAACAGCACAAAAATTTTGCGCCCATTTTTCATTACTTATTAACTATTTCCTTTAATTTTGTCAGCTTGGATCACTGAGTAATGCCAATGACGTCTTATAAATCACATACATCTACACAACACTTGATTCGCATGCATGTGGTGGTACGGATCTTCGACGTCACTGTAAGAATTCTGTGTACTTTTCACACAGACTACCCTAGACCGGTTTTCGAGTACAGCAAGTGGCCAGGCACGTGAGTCAACCTCTCCTACTTGCCAAGCCTTTAGGGGAAGTGCACAACAACATGTGTTGGCCTGCGATATGAAACAGGTTCAACAAGCCCTATACTCTGCTACTGTACTTCCACTACGCGTGGACAGAATGACGTAACCGGCGTATCCCACTACGGCCGTTCAAAACACATTAGCTCCTGAAATATTTGGCTCAGTTATGGGCAAACTAATAGGACAAGGTAAAAAGTACATAGCATATATTGTGAGATGTATTTTTCTTTGCCGACTAGCTTAATATCTGCACGTATACCCCTAACACTCTGTATAGCATTCGATTTCAAGGTCATTATCAAATTAATACGTACAGTGCCCATTAGTATTCTTACAAATGTGTATTATAATGAAATACATGGTTTAAGAGCTCTTTAGTATGAGATAATATAATACTAAACAATTGAACCATGGCTTGTTAAAAGGGCTTAAGTCCAATTTTTAGCGATCCTCAGTTAAGTATCAATACAAAGTCTACAGACCTCGTTACACTGTGTTATGTTAAAACATTTTTAATCCTGGAATCCCGCACAATAACATTGAAGATGGTTTTCTGAGATGAAGTGTTAATAGTATTTAAGGAAACAACAATATCACTGGAAACGATGAAACGTTCTGTCCCACATTCTGAGAAGATGAAATTCAAACCTACAGAGCACATGTAGTTCAAATACTCTGTAGATATGAAAGGTTGTGTAGTTACTTGTCTGCAAATCAGCTGTCCTCTGTGTCATACTTTCCGACTTGCACAGCCACGAGTACAGGCAACAGTTCTCCCCAAAACTTTAGCACACCCACAGGGTACTGTTTCCATCAACAGAAAAACTAACTGATATTCGTACAATGCTTGTGGTACAGAAAAAGACACATTTTACCAGGAGATTCTGCGGTGGAAGTTAGTGACGAAGACTAATAAAATAATATTGTTCTCAAGTAGTTAGCCTTTGATGTATTAAAACCTTCCAAATGACATTTTATACGAACCTAATAAGTACTTTTACCATTTTTACCATTTGTCACATGTCTCTAAAAAGTGTGTCTATGTCACTTCAGTGGTATTAATATTAAAAACCAGGCGTAATGTAACTATTTCAAATTACGTCATATAATAACAATATTCAAGAATGATTTGTTAAAAGGATTTAAGTCCATGTACAGTACTTTAAACACCTTGATCTGTAAGTACAATTGCATTCAGATTAAATTACTTATATCCTACATGTTATACGTTACAGGTTGAATCTTGAGAATAGTGCATTTACAAGAACAAAATAAACCGCTTGATAAATAACGGTCCTTTATATCTCTTAAACTTAGGTTATATCGACTTAGGCCCTTTTAACAAGTCCTGATTCCACTTATTGAAGCGAAGTTACACGAGTTTTCTTGTGGATGAACAGTAGAGTGTAAATGATGTTGATATATAAGGTCCACAAAATTGTACGGAAACTTTCCTTACGATCCTAATAAGTACTTTTACTATTTGCCACATGTCTGTAAAAGTGTGTCCATTTCACTTGAGTGGTATTAATATGAAAAAGTTAGTTACTCGCTTAGTTAGGAATGAATGTTTCACACCGTTTGGAAATTATCATAAATACACTGGTGGAAAATGAAGTCCCAACACCAACAAGACATTACTTTAGAGGAATACAATTTCGGCTAAGCATTTGTCTAGGTAACATATCTATTTAGTTACAGTTTCCAGGTCACAAGTTCAAGTCTGCGGGAGAAGATATGTGACATGGTGGTATATTAATAACCATTGTAGTCGCCACAATTTCGAATTGAAGCATACAAACATGCCAATATTGTGTCGTACAGGTGCTATATATCATTTTGTGGGTTGGAGTTCCAAGCCTGTTGCACTTTAGTCAATCAAATCCGCAACAGTTAATGCTGGTAATGGTTGACGCTGAATTATCAGTCCCATAATGTCCCTTACGTGTTCAATGCGCAAAAATTCTGGTGATCTCGCAAGCGAAGGCAACTGGTCACCACTCTGTAGAGCACGTTGTGTGACAGCAGTGGTATGAGGACGAGCGTTATCCTATTGGAAAACACCATCCTGAATACTGAGAATGAGTGGCAGCAGAGCCGGTGCAGTCACCAATCTTACCTACAAATCCGCTGTCAAGGTTCTTGGGATAACGACGAGTGTGCTTCTGCTGTCAAAGGAAACCACTTCACAGACTATAACTCCTGGTGTAAGTCCAGTGTGTCGATGGCGCACCGCTCACCTGCTCTCCTTCTTACCAGCGTACGGCTATCACTGGCACTAATACAGAAACGGCTCATCTGAGAACGCAACGGATCCTCACTCCGCCCTCCATTGAGCTCTAGCTTGACACCACTGAACTCACAGATGGCAGTGATTCGGAGTTAAGATCATGAATGTTACAGGACGTCTGGCTGGCAGTTGTCCCTCAAGTAATCGATATGCTGCTGTTCGCTTGTCTCTCTGGTGCTAACTGAAGCTCTAGGGGCTGTTCTAGATACAGTAAAATCCATCAAATCCAGGCGGCGATGACGGCGGTCTTCCCTCTCCGTAGTGACCCGTGTGCGCCTGGACCCTCTCTTCTCGAGACACTACCTTTCCGTGAACTTTGTTGTCAACACCGATGCACTGTGTATACGTTCCTAACAAGTCTTTCTGCACTATCGCCGAAAGAACAACCACCTTCTCGTAGCCTAGTTCAAACTCAGGAAGCTAATGATACTGCCTTCTTTGTCTCCTTAAAAGCATGGCTAACTCACACTTACCTCACAACGTCAACGCAAGACGATGACTAACGCATACGAAGTGTACAGCGCGTATTAAAAGCAAACTTGTTTTGGAAGTTTATAGTGGCACTACTAGCATCACTCTTCGCCGACTGGCGCCCAGATCTGAATAAGCATCATCTTTGAGATGTGCAAATAAGCCTCCAGAATATTTCGTTTATCTATCACAACTTCTTCTTGGTGTTGGGATATTATTTTACACTAGTGTATTTCACTCAGGTCTGTCTTCATTAGAGTACCTTTGTTCAATAGGGTGTAGGAAATGAAGTTATTTTCCTTCTTCCTTCACATAAGTGGTTTAGGGCAACGCGATAATCAGGACGGTAATCTCTTTGAGTGACATATATCAGAGAACTTATGTGAATGTCCTGGTAATAGTTGTGTCCCTTGTTGTAATCAGTCATTGCTGGATAGGCTAGGAACGATTCTGATCTATATATTAGGTAGCAAACCAAAATGCTTCGAAATTAATGGCTCGAAATCAATTGTCAATCCTGTCTTCCTGACAGCTGTTTTACTTGAAACTGAATGTATCCTGTTCTAGATGTCTTGCAAAGGCTGAGTGCTCAATGTGCCGACAGCTTAAAAAGGTACTGAATAAACTACAAGAAGGGGAACTATTATGTTGGTGCTGATGTGCACTTGACGTATAAATAACATCACACAAATGACTCTAATGTTCGAGTATTTTCCTGCCAATATATATCTGGTGTTGTGACAGTATGAACATTATAGGATGCGTTCTAACGAACCTCAGGGGAAGCGGTGAGGTACCTACTTTTATCTGATGGGAAAATGGAAGGAAATAGGAAGCAGTACGTAACTGGTGATGTACCAGTTCTTACCTGATGGGAAACTGAAAGGAAATAGGAAGCAGTGCATACGTGGCAGGCTTATTTGTTAGTTAAAACAACCAACTTACATACGTAATTCGCAACAATGATTTATTGAGGAAAATTTAGTACCTTTTTCAAAATATACGTGTATAAATATATCAAACATCATTGACTAATTAATGTTAAAACACTCGGAAGATGATTTACAAGTCCCTGATATATGATAATCTGATTCACTCAAGAAAAACGAGTGCCCTAACGTAATGAGTTCCGTCTGAAATAAAAAGAATTGTAAACTGGACTAATGGGCTTAATGACAGGAATAATAATAATAAACGAAATAAGAACAAATGAGTACACCAAGGAAATAAACCGAAATCAAAGATAAGGGAGTGTATTGGAATAACGTCAGGTGGTGCAGGAAATATTAGGCTCGGGCGTTGAGTCTTAATGAAGGTAGATGAATAATTTTACTCGAGTAGTGGAATAATTAATGATGAGAGAAGTTAGAATATAAAACACAGATTAGCACATCAAAGAAAAGCCAAGGGGGTACAAGTTCTCACATCAAACATCTATAACTAATCCCATGACACTATAGCCATGAAGGGACTTGGCCTACTGCTGCTCAGCACGAAGGCCTGCCGATATCGAGGTGTCGTGTGGTCAGCACGACGAATCATCCCGGCCGTTATTCTTGGATTTTTAGACCAGGGTCGCTATCTCACCGTCAGATAGTTCCTCAATTCTAATCACGTAGGCAGAGTGGATATCGAACCAGACATCAGATCCAGGTAATTTCCCTGACCTGGCCAGGAATCGATGCCGGGGCCTCCGGGTAAGGAGCAGGCACGCTAACTCTAAACCCCGGGGCCGGCACTGTCTCAAATATATATATGTATATATATATTGAACCCTTTGGTCCACACTGAAGGATACCTACCTTCCTTACCTATTAGCAAAAGTTCATGAGATCTGTGTCTTGGGTCGTATCAGGTTCTTCGTCACTTGCTGAGGTAAAGGTAGGGCTCAGTAATTCTAATCTATCTACTCAAATGAAAGGTCTGTTAAAAAACATTCCTATTTATTCAAGTAATCTCTGAAGAGTTAATCATTTTATCATCGGTGTGATTAGAATCCAATCGTGTTCACTGGACACCACAATCATTTGCACAGAAGGTTAGAACACTGGTGTGAGCCTTTGACATAATTGCCAGATGGGCATCCTTACTAGAAACCATTGTCTCAATTATTAATTACAGAAAAGAAAGTCTGGAAATCCTTAGATTCGGCTTCCATGTGAGACTACATGTATCATCATAGTGATTTTTTATGGTCCAGTCCACGTAACACGAACTCTGGACTCTCGACACAATTAAGGCCGTCCAATTGGTGTGTGCTACACAGTGGTTATACGGCATGGACCCTTAATTGAATCGATGTGACCTGCGACTATGTCATGGACCGACATCTAAACTTTTAAGTTACTTTAATGATGCTACGGTGGCATATGGCCCTACTCTATGTCACTGAGGTTGATGACCCCATGACCATCCAAGTTTCTAAGCAGAAAGCTAAACACACTTAAGTTACATCTGTTGATGACCAAAGTTTCCACTTTACTAACCCCAGCACATTTACTGCTCAATCAATCGAAGTTAAATAATGCAACAACAACAATGCTCACAATACTTTGTTACAGTAAAATCCATTACCTTCGGATATGTCCCCTTAATCGTTACGTTAACATTTACATATTCCCCAGAAAACAAACGAAGATTTCCAGAATGCATCTCCAAGTTATTCGCTTGATTTAAAGTTATTTCAAAATACGTTTCCACTGAATTTAATAATTAAATAAATTTAAATGTTTTAATGAAATCTTAATGAACAACAAATTCTATCTCCGCGGACGAATGGTTTCTTTCACATGTCCCTACACAAGTCTTGACGTAATTCATTTTTAATCGTGTTGGATGTCTATCGTAGGTAACTAGAAAAAATTTACATCACTTATTTCCAGTATTTATCTTGTTTCGTGGTATCAAACTTTAATTTAATTTAATACTAACCATTATTACTGCTTGGATAACCCTGATAATTAAGTATAAACCATAAGTAACTCGCCGTACAAGGTAAACCGATTACGATGTCATATCTTGTCGTAAAATTTCCGTGAAGCTTTGTGCGCCCCTCACAAACAAAACAATCATCTTTAACACCATTCTATACTTTGGACAACCCTGAAATTGGCTAATCTTACTCATTATACTCTAAGTTCGTGGTCTCAAATGTACATTACAATCTCAATTAATCAAATTTACAGTATCTAATAACACACACGTTATTCCCGGATGAAAATGTCAACTAGATTTAGTAATTATTAATATCCACTGCCAGGAAATGTGATCTCAATATTCTAACACACTCAAATCCCGTTACCCGAGCTGCGAACTCCTATCAGCTGACGGCATCGAGACACGACTCTAGCCCTGCTGTGATATGAGACATCTGTTCGTCCTGCCTGACTGGCCTCTCAGAATGAAACCTTTAACTTCGCCGACAATTAAATACGATATTTCTAACCAACAAAATGCACATAGATTATACTTCAAAATGCCCAACACTAACTGTACACGTCGCAAGTTAATACCGGCATGGATTCTCTAGTTCTACTTTCCATCCAAAACATCACACAAATTCATCCTCGGGCTTATGCATATCCCGGAACATTTATAGGCTTCCAATCACCTGATTCACAAATCCTATCTCAACTCATACGACAACTCTGAACTCTCGTCCCCACTGGACGGCACTCACTGACAAACAACACTGGAATAAAAATACTTGGAATCCACGACGCATCATACGTACAAATACATTAATAATAAACACTTCGCATAATGATTTCGTATTTCCAAAACTGGATTTCACAAAATGACTGTCAAAATTCTACTAATTCTTTTGTCAGTCGGACACAGTTTAAATGGACATAGAATAACGTTTTACTCCGTGACAAAATTCACCACTCTATATTCTCAACCCCTACAGCACGCTTCCACTCGATTGAAAATGGGTAACCACGGATTTCTTACATTATTTACGTCAGAATTCAAACAGAAAAAAATACGGCAGATATAATTATCTCAGTTAACATCACATAAGTATAGGCAATCAATTCACGGAAATTGACGATCTGCTCTGGACGTGATATCACTTCGAAGCCGTCACTAATAACTTTTACGTGTCACACGGCAATCACAATATTTTAAATTTATCCAAGCAGAAAATAAAACAAATGACCTTTCGTCATATTTTGACATTCGCCAAAAACATAGAGGTGACCAACTGCGTCATAAAAACCCATTTCAAATGTACAAAAGTTTGACATCACAAAACAAGGTATAGTAGGTGGTAAGATGGCAAGGCACCTACCTAAAACCGATGCCGGATTCCATCCTTAGGATCACCAGTGACCTTCCGTCGCTTTATCTAGCCATTTTACATTTCTGGCTGTACATCATATGATCTGTTTATTTTCCTGGAAATAAAACACATAAAAAAGAAATACCCTTCACACGTGTCTCCGTTGATCGCACTCGACTGATGGTAGTTACTGCCCGCACACGAATTACTTTTACAACACAAAAATATTTTACAGCTTTATACTTCTTCTGCAATATGTCGACCTCCTTTTTATAAGACTACCTTTGCTCAAACCAAATCCATTTTGGATTCAAGACCCCAGTCACATTGGCCAAAATCTGTTCGTCGGACTTAGTCTACTTTGTCGTTTGATTTACAGAACAGTCTAACTCTCTCGCGCAAGATTCAATAACACAATGCAGGGGTTTCATCATGGCGTCCCTTCTATATTTATAGCCATTACCCCCTCTCTCCAGGCTTTTTCCCTTTGCCACCAAGAAAATTTGCGTAATCTTTCTGACTTAAATGAATCGTATTTAAAAGAGTTTTTGATGTAACCATGTATTTGTTAACTCACTAGCAGTAGTGATCCTGAACATTTAAAATTTTTGTATTTATTAATTTAACTGGTTAAATTACTTCATTTGATATGCACTACTTTTCTGTCGACTTCATGTGGGGACGCTAAACATACGCGCTCTTCTGAAATAACCCACCAAAATGGCTTAGCAGTCTCAAACTTTCTTCTGTATCCTTCCACGTACGACACGTGCGGATGACATCACGTATCCCAGATCGTGGGACGGAAAGTAGCTACCCCCTTGCCACGTCTCACTCCCGTGATATCAAGAAATTTTCAGAAATGTAGTAAGTTTTCATACTTAAATTTCTTAGGGCACAAAGGTCATGGGTTCAATATATATATTAGATGCTTCCGAGTAATTTTGAACGTAATGTGACATAGCTTGAAAGTGAAAACGAATCATTAATCGTCTCAGAAAGTGAACAGAAAATGTTGAAATATGGTGTTACATAAGAATGCTGAAACTGAGATGGGTAGATTATACACAAAGTCAAGCTGGTGTCTGACGAAATTTCACTAAGAAATGAGTTATCTTGATATGATCTTCATACATCCAGGGTTTATTCGGTTAGTTATTTAAAAGAACGAAGAGGAAAATACGGCAAGGTAAACCAAGACTTTAATATAGGATAGTAAACACATACGAGTAGTTGTATGATGAGTAATTACGTAGAACTGGACATATTAGCAAGATATAGAGATGCTTGGAAAACTATGGATTAGTGATGCAAATGAAAATCAAAGGGAAATTGCAGGGGTGTCTCACGTCACTCTAGCTTATACAGGTATTATATACCAACTGAAGACTTAATTAACACACTGGGCTGAAAAGCTGGTAATTTCGTGATTGAAACATTCTAAGAGCTTGAAAACTTTCAATTCGTATAGAAAATTCTACTACTACTACTACTACTACTACTACTAATAATAATAATAATAGTAATAATATTATTATTAATAATAATAATAATAATAATAATAATAATAATAATAATACATCATAAAAGCCACGGAACCTATCAGTGGAAGAGAGAGGAAAGTGAAGTCAGACTTAAAGATCGAAGTCGAGATTCAAAGGAGACGGCCAATAGTATGAGTGATAGGAGGACAGTCAGGCTGTGTAAACGCCGCCCACAGACGGCTACATCGATGAATGATGCTGATTTTAATAATAATAATAATAATAATAATAATAATAATAATAATAATAATAATAATAATAATAATAATAATTGAATGGTCAGCGGTAGCGAACCAATTGTTAGTTTTCCAGTCTATCCAGCGGTCTCTCCTTTAAAGTTCCTTTTAACGACTTCTGCATTTATTCAGGATCTTTCGGAAGACTAACATGAGTCACTGTTAGCACAAGCTGTCATATTGAAACAGGATAACTGCTTCACGTCAGCAATGTCTACATCGTTGCTCACTTGATTGCCCTTGCTGTCCACACAGTAACACACTGCTCTCCGACACTGCCAAGCGCGGAAGGTGCCATCACTGCAGCATACTGGCTTCTCGGCCACACCAGCTTGTTCGATCAGCCAGAGAGTGCGGGCACAGTTGCAGTCGGTGTTCCCACAGGACGTACCAAAGTGCCCGATCTGCTCTCCCTCGGGATCCACACAGATCCTCCTGCGGTCTGCAGTTGTCTGAGTCCTGGCATATCGGCCATCCGGGGTACACTCTGGCAACGGCATATTGAGCACTGTGAAACCTGACTTCTCCATTCTCAGCTTATCAAATAAGAACTTCTCGCACTTCCTTTCGTACCTTCCTGGAACAGATACAACAAAGTCAAAATAATAACAATATTAATAATAATAATAATAATAATAATAATAATAATAATAATAATAATGATAATAATAATCATCATCATCATTTTCATGTCAACATTGCTAGTACAGTTCAGCCAAAGCAGACCCAAACACGAAGGGGGCTGTGTACTAGAAACTCCGTTTTTGTGGTGGAGGATAGTTTTGTGTATTGTGTGTGTTTCAGGAATTTTGGCACAGCTCAAACAGCATTTAAGTTTAAAACTTCTCGTCCCGGCCGGAGATCCAATCCGAGTCCCTAAGACCGAATGCCAAGACTTAGACCATACAACCACAGGAACATTAATAATAATAATAATAATAATAATTGTACCGGGCGGTACACCTCCACTCCGCTAATTTAAAATGTGCGCCTGTTGAAACTCCTCTGCTGGAGGAAGTCTGAACTTTATTGACAGTATTAATTTTCTACCGTCTCAGAAGATGTCACCACGTGGAAAATTCGGAGTTTTAGAACTGTGTCATTTTTGATGTGTTTTTGTTTTGCTTGAAGTAAGAAGTGTGAACTTTCTCTTCTAGAGGACATTACTGAAGATCTACAATAGTGCAACCTAGTGCGGAGTCAAAGAACTATTTTTTTGGAGAAAATTTAATTTCAAGAGTTTGTTCTTTGTTAAATTTCTTTCTATCATTGTTTAAGTTGGCAATATTTACCCCTTTCTTCCCCTTGTTATGAATGTATCCAATCCCGAATTTCTTCAATTAATTTCTATCCAATCAGATGTATCTTCCCCCAACTTGAATCTGTTGCGGGGTCCTATCCAATAAAGAGTTTGTGGGAGGGTGTTTTCTTTCCCCTAACGCCTAGAAACTTCCGCGAGAGTATTTAAACTGCTGATTTTTGGGTCTCTAGGCCACTTCTGTTCCATCTTTCAGTGTGTTAAGTACATAGCAGGGGGCGGGAAGCGCCTCTTTCTTCTCCTGCCGTTCAACACAAGGTAATGGCCGATTAATAACTTCTTTCTTTGCTAGCTCAGCAGTTTAACTTTCGGGGCGGGTTCTAAGCGTTCAGCCATGTAACCTTTTCCTAAAATGTAACTACTCCTTTCATATATTCTCTTTTAAAACGACATATTGGGATAGAGAGTGCTAACCCTCTCGAGCTCCCACTCACATTGTCTTGAGGTGAACTTATTTTCTCAACCTATTTTTCGTTAATGTAAAACAAATTGTTCTTTTCTTAAGTCACCTCTTTAGCGTGGGATTAGCCCTTGTATTAACGGCCTAGTGCCAAGTAGGTCTTAATCAAAGTGTATTAGGAGTGCAAGTTCGCCTCCTCTCAAATTGTTATTTTAGAGGTCATTTAATTAACCTGCTTTTCTTTTAATAGACCTCAGTAGATTGGGTATTTTACCCCTGTGTTTATGTCCGTTGAGGACAACTTGAAGGTGGAGTTTGGTGTGGCCTGGGAGAGGCTTAAATTTTGAGAGCGAGTGGCTCTTTTGGAAATTCTGGGTTGTATGCCTCATGGAGGTTTTTCAGTGTAATTTGGAGCAAGGGCTCCTAGGTATGAATGGGGTTTTCTCCCCCTCTGTTAAAACTTGTGTTTGGGGTAAAACTGAGCTGATTGCCCAAGCATTGTGAAGTCAGGGCGCGAAGCCCAAATTCTGTAAATATTGTAACTAACCCCTTTTGAATTGCTACTTTGTACCTGCCATGCTGGTTATTTCTTTGTTTTCGAAAAGAAAATATAACCTTGTTAAATTTTAAATTAATTTTACATTGCACTATAATTTCGTAGCTTGAAACCCATTCACACCCGCACCTTCTTTCACCTCTACCTACCACGGAAAAGTCCGTAACAAGTGGTAGCAGAGCGTGGTTGAATGGGTCTCAATTTAGCCCCTTTTGACGGCTACACGTTGTTTTGATCCGAACTCTAACCATTTTCTCAGTTGCTGGAATTTTTTGACCTTTTTTGGTCTGTCATCATGCCCGGCCCTCGCGATGTTCTCCTTCTTAACTATTTTCGCAAGGAGGAGTTGATCTATGAATTAACTATCAGAAATGTGCAATCTGGAGGCACGGTTGCAATAGACACTAACAAGCTTAGAGAGTCCCTTGATTTGCCCATTTCCATCCCCAATTTGGGAGAGAAAGAAATTGACGACTCTCTTTCCACGATCACGGAGAATATTACTGGGCTAGCTTCTGTAGTTAGTTTTTTTGATGAAAATGATCCGTCTACTAATCAAATTAAGCGTGTGCAAGGCAGGCTA
This sequence comes from Anabrus simplex, assembly GCF_040414725.1. Classification (NCBI taxonomy): domain Eukaryota; kingdom Metazoa; phylum Arthropoda; class Insecta; order Orthoptera; family Tettigoniidae; genus Anabrus; species Anabrus simplex. The sequence goes on from NC_090265.1 coordinate 118,759,804, forward strand.
TATCATTTTTCGAATAGGGTTAACGATCTGTTGTCTCTAAAACTGAACGATGTTCAGAGGAAGGAAGCTAGTACGCTCCTGGAAAATATTTCCGAATTATCTAGTAAGGTCACTCAATTGTTAACTGGGGAAGTTCCTCCCAAATCTGATCAACCCACCATAGTAAATGCAGGTAGTGAGGAAGCGCCTCCCAAGGGAGAAGTTAATAGAATAACCGTTGCTGCTCAAACTATCCCTGCCCCACTGGACAACGAGTCTGAACGCCGTGCATCGCTGAGTAACATCCGTTCTGAATTAACTTCCTTGCCATTGAAACCTTTACCTACTATGTCACCCGGGTTCAGCAGCTTCCCTCATCCATTGGCAATGTTGCTCAGAGGTATCTCTAAGTTTTCCGTTAATACCACCAGTGACGTAATTTCATTTTTAAGATTTCTAGTGGAATTTCAGGATCATGCCCTTGTTTTTTCTCTTTCTCCATGTCAAATCTTGCAAATTATCTATCCGTATGCTATTGGTATTCTCTCTGATAAAATCGTAAGAGCCATTGCCGAGCAATCATCTATTGAGGATTTCCATGCCCATTTGCTAGCTAACTTCATCCCTGCTAGGGCCAGGTCCTCCCTTATTCAGAAGTACTATTATCGTGTACAGCGCTTGGATGAAAACTTGGCTGATTTCATACAGGACATTAAGTTTTATACTAGGGTGTTTGCCCTTCATTTTCCTGAAGATCAGATTGTACAGGCTATTGTAGAGGGAATTTCACCTCCATATAGGTCATATTTGTGTTTCGCGGCGTGCCCGCAAACTTTCTCGGAACTTGAAGCATTGGCCGTCTCAGCGGAAGGAGTTAGATACGCCGATTCTTTGCGTGTCGCGAAAGAACCCCCGCCTTCCATTAGTAATACTCGGCCTCCACCTCGCCGATCAGTCACCCCCCGTAAATGTTATGCTTGCGGGTCGCCTGACCATCTGCGCAATAAGTGTCCTCTGATCAAAACTAGTAGGGCAAATAATGGAGCTGGTTCATCACAAGGCTGTTTTAAATGTGGGGCTTTCTCACATATCGCAAAGAATTGTCCCAATTCGAATAGCACCCCCTCCTGCTCAACTTCTGGTGTAACTTCCAACAACAATCAAAAGTGACTAGTGGCTGCGGCTGAGTCAACTAATTCTGCTTCCCAAGGCTCAGCCCCTGGCAAAAAGGTCGAGAATTCAGGGAACGATAAGTCTTCGAATACATCTTTTGAATGCCCCAAAGAGTGTCTTAGGATTGCGGCGGATACCCCCGCACCTGTTCCTTTTCTTAAGATTGAGTTAAATAACGAGCCTATAACAGCTCTCTTAGATTCAGGCAGTGTTTGTTCGATTATTTCGGCTGAATGGTATTCTAAATTGAAAGCTGTTTGTAAACTACCTGACTACGTCTCATCTTCTATTCAATATGTTTCGGCTAATTCATCTCCATTAGAAATTCTAGGTTCCGTACTGGTCAAAATTCGTATTTTTAAGTTTACTTGGAAAATTAAATTGTTTGTGGCTAAGCACCTGTCTTGCCCCATCATACTGGGAGCGGACTTTATTTCTCACACTGGTCTTGTGCTCGATCTTCAGAGTAAGTCGTGCACATTCAAATTTGCGTCCAATTGTAAAATTCCCTTGTTAAAATGTAATTCTGTGTCATGTTCATCTATTTCGCCTACCCAGGATGAGATGTTGTTAGACCTTAGACATCTACCTGAGGAGCAGGCTGATAGTATTCGTAAATTATGTCAGTCATTTCCAGAGGTGTTCTCTGATACTCTTGGTGTTACTGACCTTATTGAATACAAAATTGAGGTCACGGATTCGATTCCTGTCCGTTTTCCACCTTATAGGCTATCTCCACCTAAAATGAAGGCTCTGAAAGAAATTATCGATCAGATGTTGAAGGATGGTATTATTAGGCCCTCTAAGTCGGCGTATTCATCGCCTATTTTTCTAGTCCCGAAACCCCAAGGAGGCTTCAGGCCTGTCATTGATTACAGGGCTCTCAATCGGAAGGTGGTGTTGCAATCTGTGCCCCTTCCTGACCTTCATTCTTGCTTTTCATGGTTTCGTAAGGCCAAGTTCTTCACTATCTTGGACTTGAATCAGGCCTATAATCAAATTCCCCTTGCCGAAGAGTCTAAACACCTTACAGCGTTTGCCACGGACTGGAATTTATACGAATACAACCGCGTGCCTTTCGGGCTCCCCACGGGAGCAGCTGTGCTCACTAGGCTACTAGATAGGGTCTTCTCCGACATCAAATTCGAGTACTTATATCACTATTTAGATGATGTCGTCGTATTTTCAGAGACTTTTGAAGAACATCTAGATCATCTGCGAGAAGTTCTCGATCGCCTTCGTAAGGCTGGGTTAACTGTTAAGTTGTCCAAGGTTGCCTTTGCTAAGCCCTCTATGTCATTCCTAGGGCATATTGTGTCACCCGATGGTGTAGCAGTCGATCATTCTAGAACACAGGCCATCCGTGATTTTAAACCTCCCAAGGACATTAAAGGTATCGCCAGGTTCATTGGTATGGTGAATTTCTTCAGGAAGTTCATTCCTAACTTTGCTAATAGAGCGGCGCCCTTGAACCTTCTTCGTAGGAAAGGCATCAAATTCGAGTGGGGACCTTCTCAACAAGCCGCTTTTGAAGACCTTAAATTAGCACTTTGTAATGCCCCTGTACTTGCTATGCCTGATTTCTCAAAGAAATTCATCGTCCAAACCGACGCGTCGTCGTCAGCAGTAGCTGCAGTCCTTCTTCAAGAGACTGAACTAGGGAGGCGACCTATCGCCTATGCGTCTAGGACATTCGCCTTAGAAAAGTTCCGTCTCTATCTGGAACACGTCAAATTCGACCTGGAGACAGATAATCAAGCATTAAGCTGGGTCTTAGGTAGGCCGCGTCGTACTGGTCGTATACCCCGCTGGGCTATTCGTATTTCCGCCTTCCAGTTTGATGTTAGACATATCAGAGGTACCGAAAATGTTGTTGCTGATGGACTCAGCCGTATGTTTCATAACGACGTCGAGACCCACGAACCGGTCGACAGTTCATCACCTTCCGAGTCCATACTATCTGGTGTTAATGCCATCTTAACAGATGCTCCCATGCTTTTTAGGGATATTGAGAAATACCAACGTGAAGATCCGACGCTGGCTCCGATAATGGAAACCCTTTCTTCTGGGGAACATGTTGTCCCTTATGTTCTGAGGAATGGTGTTTTATGTTGCCCTTCGAGGCATGACAAGATGATGAAAGTTGTCGTTCCAGCTGTTCTGGTACCTATGATCTTCAAGTATTATCATGAGACCCCATTAGGAGGGCATCTTGGAATCTTTAAAACTCGTGAGAAGATTCGTGAAATGTTCATCTGGAAAGGTATGGACGGTGAAATCCGTGAACTTGTAAAAGCTTGTAAATCTTGTTTGCTCAGTAAACCCACCATGTCCACCAAGGTAGGCCTTTTGTCTTCGCATCAAGCGTCGCGCCCCATGGAACGTCTGTATATCGATTATGTAGGACCCTTTCCCCAGTCAAAGGGTAATGCTAACAAGTTCATCTTTGTGTGCGTAGATGGTTTTACCAGATTTTCTTGGTTATTTCCGACTAAGCTGGCTACCGCTCAGTCTACCATTACTTGCTTAAATTCTATTTTTGCTTCTTTTGGTCCGTGCCAATATATTGTATCTGATAATGCTAAGGCTTTTACATCTAATTTATTTCGTAAATTCTGTTTTGACTTATCCATCTCTCATGTAACTACTTCTGCTTATTACCCTCAACCATCCCTGGCTGAACGGGTTAACCGTAATCTCAGGTCCGCACTTATTGCCTATCATCATGAAGATCATTCCAGGTGGGACACGTCCCTGCATTGGATAGCTTTTGCTTTGAATTCGGCGGTTCATGAATCTCACAAGTTTACTCCAGCTTCTTTGATGTTCAAGTTTGTTCCCAACTCGCCGCTCTCTAACCTCTGGTCTCTGAATGACATTCTACCCGAGACAATAGATCCGGATAACATTAAAGATCTTTGGAAGAAGGCTAAAGCCAATCTTAAAGTGTCTCATGAAAAGGTTAGGGAAAGGTATGATCGTGGACGGAGACCCACCCCTTTGAAGGTAGGTGACCAGGTTATGGTCAAAAATTTTGTTCCCGCGGGCAAGCTTGCCCCCAGATTTCATGGGCCTTGTATAATTCTCGATTTCCTCACCCCGGTTACGTTGTTATTAAGCAATCCAGCCACCGAGAGTATATTTAGGGTTCACCTGTCACAGGTGAAACCAGTGTAAATTTTGTGTCAACTTGCTTCATATAATTTGATAGGAATATGAAGGTTATATATATTTTTTTTTGAGTTCCACTCTTAAGGCATTCTGCTCCTTCTATTTTATTTTATATGTAAGCATTTCTTGTAAACCTCCCCGTTTGTTAAACTGCCATCCTGTCCTTACCTCGGCCATTACCACGCTCCCGTCTCCTGCTTCAATACACACAGTGGCATAACTTATGCCATGGATATTTGCACGCCGCTGGCCCCTCAACCTCTCCACAAGCCTGTACCCTCAAAAAAGATGATGGTCCAACACAATTCTGCCGCCAAGCTTTAATGTTTCAGTGCCCCCGCAGCCGCGCGGCGCCGTGCAGCAACTGGAGCTGAGGACGGGCCCCCTCGGCCCCAGCGAGGAAGACGTGTGCACGGCGAGCCGGAACTCTCCTCCCGGCCAAGGCTGATGTGCGGCGCACAACCTGCTAGTTGCCCGCAGCCTGTTTATGTTCACCGCGGGCGCGGCGTGCTTCAACACCTCTGCTCCCCTCATAGTGCGGGCGAGCGGTATCTCAGGGTACTTGAGGGGTCCGAGCGGCCTCCTTTGGACGCAAGCCGCAACGGCCGGTCTGGCAATCCCACTTCATCACCATCTACTACATGAACAGATACCATAAGTAATGACTACACTTGGGAATTCAACTGCAATATTTGGTGGACCTTGAAATTTTTTTTTCTTCACTTTCAAGTATAAAAAGTTATCTTCAGAAATTCAACTTCTACAAATATAAAGACTTTACTTCATCTGCAACAACAAATTTTGAAACCAAATCAACCCCAAATTAAGAAAATCTTATAAATTTTTTGGCAATCAATCTTCATACCCACAGCATAACTTGGACCTTGTTTCAAACTGATTTCATGTGTCATCGCTGGAGGAACTTTTGGGGGGGGGAGGTCTGTACCGGGCGGTACACCTCCACTCCGCTAATTTAAAATGTGCGCCTGTTGAAACTCCTCTGCTGGAGGAAGTCTGAACTTTATTGACAGTATTAATTTTCTACCGTCTCAGAAGATGCCACCACGTGGAAAATTCGGAGTTTTAGAACTGTGTCATTTTTGATGTGTTTTTGTTTTGCTTGAAGTAAGAAGTGTGAACTTTCTCTTCTAGAGGACATTACTGAAGATCTACAATAGTGCAACCTAGTGCGGAGTCAAAGAACAATTTTTTTGGAGAAAATTTAATTTCAAGAGTTTGTTCTTTGTTAAATTTCTTTCTATCATTGTTTAAGTTGGCAATATTTACCCCTTTCTTCCCCTTGTTATGAATGTATCCAATCCCGAATTTCTTCAATTAATTTCTATCCAATCAGATGTATCTTCCCCCAACTTGAATCTGTTGCGGGGTCCTATCCAATAAAGAGTTTGTGGGAGGGTGTTTTCTTTCCCCTAACGCCTAGAAACTTCCGCGAGAGTATTTAAACTGCTGATTTTTGGGTCTCTAGGCCACTTCTGTTCCATCTTTCAGTGTGTTAAGTACATAGCAGGGGGCGGGAAGCGCCTCTTTCTTCTCCTGCCGTTCAACACAAGGTAATGGCCGATTAATAACTTCTTTCTTTGCTAGCTCAGCAGTTTAACTTTCGGGGCGGGTTCTAAGCGTTCAGCCATGTAACCTTTTCCTAAAATGTAACTACTCCTTTCATATATTCTCTTTTAAAACGACATATTGGGATAGAGAGTGCTAACCCTCTCGAGCTCCCACTCACATTGTCTTGAGGTGAACTTATTTTCTCAACCTATTTTTCGTTAATGTAGAACAAATGGTTCTTTTCTTAAGTCACCTCTTTAGCATGGGATTAGCCCTTGTATTAACGGCCTAGTGCCAAGTAGGTCTTAATCAAAGTGTATTAGGAGTGCAAGTTCGCCTCCTCTCAAATTGTTATTTTAGAGGTCATTTAATTAACCTGCTTTTCTTTTAATAGACCTCAGTAGATTGGGTATTTTACCCCTGTGTTTATGTCCGTTGAGGACAACTTGAAGGTGGAGTTTGGTGTGGCCTGGGAGAGGCTTAAATTTTGAGAGCGAGTGGCTCTTTTGGAAATTCTGGGTTGTATGCCTCATGGAGGTTTTTCAGTGTAATTTGGAGCAAGGGCTCCTAGGTATGAATGGGGTTTTCTCCCCCTCGGTTAAAACTTGTGTTTGGGGTAAAACTGAGCTGATTGCCCAAGCATTGTGAAGTCAGGGCGCGAAGCCCAAATTCTGTAAATATTGTAACTAACCCCTTTTGAATTGCTACTTTGTACCTGCCATGCTGGTTATTTCTTTGTTTTCGAAAAGAAAATATAACCTTGTTAAATTTTAAATTAATTTTACATTGCACTATAATTTCGTAGCTTGAAACCCATTCACACCCGCACCTTCTTTCACCTCTACCTACCACGGAAAAGTCCGTAATAATAATAATAATAATAATAATAATAATAATAATAATAATAATAATAATAATAATAATAATAAATGGTAGCAGCAATGTCCATGAAAATATTATTACTAACAAGATATTTATTTATTTATTTATTTATTTATTTATTTATTTATTTATTTATTTATTTATTTATTTATTTATTTATTTATTTATTTATTCTTGTCAAAGATACAAAATATGGAAAATGAAAAAATTAAATAAAAAAGCATGAAATGGACACAAGTACACAAATATGTCTTCATCAAATGACTTGAAGGAGTTCTCGCCCAAAACATAGCCACTTCGAGAGCACTTGAATTACCTTGACCGAGCTCTATAGCTGCAGTCGCTTAAGTGCGGCCAGTATCCAATAATCGCGAGATAGTGGGCTCGAGCCCCACTGTCGCCAGCCCTGAAGATGATTTTCCGTGGTTTCCCATTTCCACACCAGGCAAATGGCAGGACTGTACCTTAATTAAGGCCACGGCCTCTTCCTTCCAATTCCTAGGCCTTTCTTATCGCATCGTCGCCATAAGACATATCTGTGTCGGTGCGACGTAAAGCAAATAGCAAAAAAAAAAAAAATACCTTGAGTCAAATCACTGATTGTACATCTGGATGGGCACAACGGACAACATAAGAGATGTTGTGTTGTTTGAAATTTGCCACAATCATATATAAATATCTTGTTTGGAGAATGCCACTTATATAAGTTTCCCTTGTTCTTGCAACCTCAGCTCGCAGTCTGTTCAGCGTCTTCCACATTGGCATACCAGTCTTCGGCGTTAGGACTAGGCTGCTATTTCAAATATGAATGTTCAGTTCCGCTAAACAGGTGATTGCTTTTGCAGTTTCCCTGCATGTTGTTCACACAGGAAACTAGGAGATGCATACTGTGGGCCAGGGCTTTCTCTCAAAATATAACTTTATCTGAACTCCACCTTCTCATTTCATATCGTAAGGAAATCGAAATATACCAAACATTTGAAGTTTTCGTACTTGTATAATTGACATTAATGCAAAGGTGTTGAAATTTAAAATATTGTTACAATGCTTCAAAATTGGGCTCCTTACAATGGTGTTGTCAATTTCATGAGTCATTCCTTATTCTCCATGCCTGTCTTTCGGGAACCAGGGATTGAAGTATGGTAAGAGTTAAAGGGAGACGCAAAGAAGGATCAACCACCTTGATGACCTACCATAACTTTCAACAGAATGTCGATTGAATTCGAATAATTTGACCTTCGAGGTTCGGGGTCAACAATACAAGATTAGATTGGTTGAAGTAAACGTGGCCCCCGATTTACGTTATCAAGACCATAACAGAAAATATAAGGCTCACTCCGGTTTTATTTGAAGGTGCTCTAATACGTCAGCCTCATGTCAGTAGATATACTGGTACATAACAGAACTCCTGCGGAACAAAATTCAGGCACCACAGCGTCTACGAAAAACCGAAGAAGTAGTTAGTGGGACGTAAAGCCAATAACATTATTATCATTATTATCATTATTATTATTATTAAAATATAAGGAAGTCCCTGTCTTGAAAAACTATAGGGCTAGGTGTTGAGGGTCCATTAAAGTTCTAGAAGTTACTGGTACGCATTTCGGATCGTTTCGCCCTATAGAAAGCCCTGCAATTGGCATTCCTGCTCGATATATGGGAAGCAGGTGTAATTTCTATCTGCATGTAATTTGGATCCACCTCTGTGGTGTAGTGGTTAGTGTGATTAGCTGCTACCCCGGCTCAGCCACGAAATTTGAAAAGTGGTACGAGGGCTGGAATGGGGTCCACTCAGCCTCGGGAGGTCAACTGAGTAGAGGTGGATTCGATTCCCACCTCAGCCATCCTGGAAGTGGTTTTCTGTGGTTTCCCACGTCTCCTCCAGGCAAATGCCGATATAGTACCTAACTTAAGGCCGCGGCCGCTTCCTTTCCTCTTTCTTGTCTCTCCCTTCCAATCTTCCCATCTCCCAGCAAGGCCCCTGTTCAGCATAGCAGGTGAGGCCGCCTGGGCCTCCCCAGTTGTATCCCCAACTCAGAGTCTGAAGCTCCAGGACAACGCCCTTTATGCAGTGGAGTTGGGATCCCTCGCTGAGTCCGATGAAAAAACCGACCTTGGAGGGTAAACAGATAAAGAAGAAGAAGTGTAATTTGGGCCAATAATATGTTTCGTATTAGCAAGTTTGGTCAGCTCCTGTCTGAGACACGGTCAGCAAGACAACCGGGGATAGCTTTCTTCCTGGAAGTTGTTTTGCTACTGGACTTGAGGTTGAAGGGCGAAGGGGAAAACAATTTTAATACTCCCATTCCTTGTAAGCTTATACGGTGTAAGTGTACTGTGAAGTAGTTATTTCACCTAGTGGGGTGTTTAGTTTCAAAAAGTATTGATGAAATATCTAGGTAAGTTTTAACATAGTTTCATTCATACACTTTAAATACTTTGCATATTATTTAGTTTTTATTAAATCTTTGCGTGTCGTGTAATTTGAGTCGTTGAAACAATTGTAATAATTGCGTGTCTTCGTAGTTTTACTGGTGGTTCTAAAATAACTTGTTTTGTAATTTGAGGTCGGCCCCGCGTTGCAGGGGTAGCGTGTCTGCTTCTTAATCGGAGGCCCCAGATTCGATTCCCGATAATAATAATTTCTTGTGGCTATTTCTAGTCGAGTGCAGCCCTTGTAAGGCAGACCCTCCGATGAGGGTGGGTGGCATCAGCCATGTGTAGGTAACTGCGTGTTATTGTGGTGGAGGATAGTGTTATGTGTGGAGTGTGAGTTGCAGGGATGTTTGGGGACAGCACAAACACCCAGCCCCCGGACCACTAGAATTAAGCAATGAAGGTTAAAATCCCGTCCCGGCCGGGAATCGAACCCGGGACTCTCTGAACCGAAGGCCAGTACGCTGACCGTTCAGCCAACGAGTCGGACGATTCCCGATAAAGTAAGGTATTTTGACCTGGATCTGAGGGGGCTGGTTCGAGGTCCACTCACCCTACATGACTGCAATTGAGGATCTATCTGACGGCATTGTATGTGATAAGTATTATGATCACGATTGGAATCAGTGTAATGATTGCGGAAAGTGGGCTCATGAAAACTGCGCCATACTTCAAGATGAATTGTTTTATCATTGTCCTACATGCCAAAATGATTACTACAATTCATAGTGTCGTATTTCATTGCTTAGTACTTCGTTACAAATTCGCTAAATAACGTATAAGTGCTTATATTTACCAGTCCAAATTACACGATCACCTGGCCCAAGTTATACGCCACCGGTCCAGATTACACGATAACAAACTTTAGAATAAATATTGCTTTTAAACAAATCCTAAATACAATATTAACATTTATTTTTAACAATTCATTTTATACATTACACTAATCATCGTGTAAAAATTTTCAGACATATTCATTGAAGTCAGTACAGTTATAGAGGTTTGAAGTTTAGTGGTCCAAATTACACGGACTCCCGTATTTGAGGTCTGCTTGTCTTCACCGCAGATAAAGTAAAGGGATTCTCTGTCATAGTCATGATGCAACATTCTTATGTGCGTACCCAACCCAACTAATGTACAGCTGAGGAAGTCCTACAGGTGTCACATCTGAGTCTGCTCAGCTTGGACCAGATTGCCCGGGACTGACTGTAGCCAGCTGGTTCTACAAGGGGATCAGAGATGCGCATCAGGCCAAGCGGAGGGAATCTCCACAATTCTCCCCTGTGTGTATTCCCAAAGCTTAAGTGATAAGATGTGAGATCCAAAGCCGTTCTCCACACTGGTTTTCGATATTTCATTCTAGTTGTAGTGGACACTGGTGTAGATAGAGAGCCCCATTCTTCATCTTCCTGGTCCAAAAGCTGGTATAATATAATAGCAAAATCTCGGAAACGAGTAGGTTAGTCTTCCAATTAGAACGCCTCTTAATGTGTGAGCCCGTTGGTGACTGAACAGCTCAATACGGGAGGCACTGAATTTTCCGTAGAGATGGCAGATAGTCCCAGATGGAGCAGCCATTATTCTCCTATTTCGTTCATTTTCCTTCCATCTTTGTCTCTTGCCGTTAGCTATTCGCCTACAGTTTTTTCCAAAAAATAAGGAGTGTGCAGCGATGAACTAAAAATCTGTAGGACGAACGGTTGAGGGCTAAGGTCTCCTAGTTGTAAACATCAACGTGGCACATCTTCATGTTAGCCTTAATTACATCCTTAAATCGCTTCCTCTGATCTCCCAAACGTCTACCCACTGTTAACTCAGAGTAAAACACTTGCTTGGGAATGCGTTTGTCGGGCTTGTATATTACATGCCCGCCCATCGTAGCTGACGTCTTAAAACTATGGTTCCTGTACTGGTGGCCTGTTCCTCTTCAAGTACGCTGACATTTGTGCGTCTATCTTGCCAAGTTATACGAAACATTCTCCTTAATCATCGCTGGTGGTAGTGTTCCAAATTGTTAATATGCCGTGTGTAGTGTGTCCAGTATTCCGATCCATATAGTAACCTGGGAACTACAACTGAATTGTTGTCTCTTGATGTGAGGAGGATCGGGCGAGTTTGCCGTGCGGTTAGGGGCGCGCGGCTGTGAGCTTGCTTCCGGGAGATAGTTGGCTCGAATCTCACTGTCGGCATCCCTGAAGATGGTTTTCCGTGGTTTCCCATTTTCACACCAGGAAAATGCTGGGGCTGTAACTTAATTTAGGCCACGGCCGCTTCCTCCTAGGTTTTCTTATTCCATCGTCGCCATAAGACCTATCTGTGTCGGTGAGACGTATAGCCACTAGCAAAATGCTGTGAGGAGGGATTATGTTGATAAGTACAGTACTGGGGTGAAAAGAAGCATGCCTGATATGATATGCATTGTCTGTCGGGGTTGTAGATGGAACTTTTGGGAACGTGTGCTGTTAATCACACCCCGGCGCAGTATTCAGCAGGAGGATAAATCAGGGCCAAGGCAGGAGTTCTTAAGGTGTTAGCAACAGCACCCCATGATGTATCAGCTATCCTGGTCAATTAATTACTGTGGATCTTCGCAACAGTTTTCTTTCAAGAAGGCTTCGATAAGTCACGGATCTATACAGTGTCACACCTGAGTATTTTGGAGTGTTTCTGCTCTCCAGATAACGGTTCTTACTCAACCATAAGCTGTTAGTTTGCCTCTGCATTGCTGAGGAGAAACTTGGCTACTTCAGATTTATATACGCACACCTAAGTATTTTGGAGTGTTTCTGCTCTCCAGATAACGGTTCTTACTCAACCATAAGCTGTTAGTTTGCCTCTGCATTGCTGAGGAGAAACGTGGCTAGTTCAGATTTATATACGCTAGAGTCAGCACTTTCGGAAGTAGTCAGCTATATCCTCTGCTTCACCAAAGATGGCATTCTGTGCAGTGAGAATTACGGGATACAGTTTCGGGCAGATCATGCTTATACAAGCTAAAAATAATAGGGGCTAGTCCTGAACCTTGCGGTAGCCCTTTATTTAGTTTATGAAGCCAGATGGTTAGCAACAGTTTCAACATTGCCATTGTCCGACTCGTTGGCTGAATGGTCAGCGTACTGTCCTTCGGTTCAGAGGATCCCGGGTTCGATCCCCGGCCGGGTCAGTGATTTTAACCTTAATTGGTTAATTCCAATAGCTCGGGGGATGGGTGTGTGTGGCGTATTCAGCATTAGAAATCATCCTAGGTAGGGCCCTCATCTTCACAGAGATGTAGGTCACCTTATAGACCGTCTACCAGAGAAGAGACCCACACCAGGCTTCTCCGGAGACCATATGCCATTATTATAACATGTACATGTTGCATTCAGCTATCGGATCTGATTCCATGATCCCTTGTTTGAGTGCGTGAAATTAATTTTAAACGCCTAGATCAATTTTTATCTTCTAGCACTATTCAGAGGTTTAAACAGTTCTTCTGCCTTCTCATGATTACTAACATGTTGAAACCCACTACTTAAACGAGATGTTTCCTCACTCCAACCAGGCACATAATCTTTTTGAATCTCATTTTGGATGCTTCCTTCGGCAGTAAATTTCATTGAATCAACAAATCAATCATAGCTCTTGGTAGTTAAATGCACCCTCCCCCCTGTACATTATCATCTTACATATTCCAGACAGCTCTCTCAAAAATATATTGACGCTTAGGTGTTGATGTTATTTCTGGAATATGAACACCGATGTTGTAAATTACATGTCTGAACTGCCTACTACGGAATTATTCAGTACCTTTGTCGAACTCGAGGGGTCGGAATCATTAGGCTGTGTGACACAAAACACAGGTCGGGATATTAATTCAAGTTTCACCGAGCTGAGTGAAACATGGCTTGATCATGAGTATCGAACACCAAATCAAGGTTATGTACATCGATCCATTAAAATTTTAGGGGTCATCCATGTCTTTTGCCTCCTTTTCAACCAAATCTTCCCCATCCATAAAAGGCACAAGTTTTTATATTTGGAAACTTGTGTTAAAGCTGTATGACGCATGTATGAACATGCGTTTTCCAGTAACTTTTCATTGCACAGTCTCCTTAAAAATAGTGTGCAACCCTGGCAGGTGTCGGAACGCCGTTCCGCCACGTTCCGGCCGAAATTAACCACTGCTGTCATCGTTCTCATCAGATTTATCATATCCCCATGAAGTATGGTGGCAGTAGAAATTTCCAAGTGTTATAATGTCTTCCATATACATTAATATAATAGGTACCGGCCAGAGGACTGTTCGAGGCTTATAGATGATCACAATATTGTAACATGTGATATCTCGGCAACTCCAAGTGAAACCCCGTAAGAAGTGCGAATTTCGAACAACCCCCTCCTGCCCTTCTGTCGTCAGTGATGCAAGACGAATAAAGACAAAAAAAGACAAAGACACCTCCGTACAGGCCATGAAGGCCCTTGGAGGAGTGGAAGGTAAAGGCTTCCACCATTGTTAACCTCGGCACGTGATAGGCTAGAGTGGTAAGCTCTACGCCCGACCGACTTTTCCCCCAGGAATTAACCTGGTACTCATTTTTGGTGTACGCTGAGTGAACCTCAGGGCCGTATGCACCTTCGGAAGCGGAATTCTCGTTTCTTAAATTTTACGACTTCCTGACGGGGATTCGAACCCACGTCCTTCCGGGCGAACCGAGCACGCCTTTACCGCCTCGGTCAGGCGGACTGCTGTCCTTGCCACGGAGGGTACTTAGTCCTCTCCTGTCACGTAAGTAAATTACGGAAATTTTCCAGTTGGTACTTCTTAGCTACTGTCGTCCGTTATCATCCGCAACTGTGTCTGGATTGTCGCAGACACTTATTTCCCGATTTATTTTCAATTAGAACTATAAATAAAATTTCGGTTTACATATTCCTATAGAACCACAATTTCATATTAAAGACAGAACATGAAATCACCTGTGGTGTAGTGGTTGGTGTGATTAGCTGCCACCCCCGGAGGCCCGGGTTCGATTCCCGGCTCTGCCACGAAATTTTAAAAGAGGTACGAGGGCTGGAACAGGGTCCACTCAGCCTCGGGAGGTTAACTGAGTAGAGGTGGGTTCGATTCTCACCTCAGCCATCCTGGAAGTGGTTTTCCGTGGTTTCCCACTTCTCCAGGCAAGTGCAGAGATGGTACCTAACTTAAGGCCACGGCCGCTTCCTTCCCTCTTCCTTATCTATCCCTTCCAATCTTCCCGTCCCCCACCAAGGCCCCTGGTCAGCATAGCAGGTGAGGCCGCCTGGGTGAGGTACTGGTCATCCTCCCCAGTTGTATTCCCCAATCCAATGTTTCACGCTCCGGGACACTGCTCTTGAGGCGGTACATGTGGGACCCTCGCTGAGTCCGAGGGAAATGCCAACCCTGGAGGGTAAACAGATTAAGATAGAAGATAGACATAAAGTCACCTTTAGTAGTTTTGAGGATACTTGTTCGTACTTACCGGGTGCATGTTGTTGAGAATCAAAACATGACGGGTAGCCCTTATGCATATCCCTAAGATCCACTATACTTCCGTCGACGATAGTCCCGTCAACAGAACTGACACAGGCACACTTATTGTCTACGCACTGGAGACTTTCGTAACTGCCGTCGGCAGTACAGCGAGCGGACTGCACAAAATTGGGCACCTGAGACGCCCTCCACGCTGATCGGGAACAACCTAGAAAAGGTACAAAAAAGGAAAGTAGATTATGAATCTTCCTAATAAAATTCTAAGCATCAGATAATCACACATTGTATGCCCTCATGATAACCAACGTGTCGATGTAGCGTCCGATGTAAGACGTCGTAGAGGAATATATTTGTGCAAAAAATTAGGTTTCGGCACGATTGCAGACCCTCGCATTTCGAACTAGTCACCTGACAAAATTACAATGGAATATTCGGTTAAAAGTGCTTGGCTGCCATGTTCGCCAGATTTAACGCTTCTCGAACCGTTCATGTGGAGTCACTGTGTAGAATATTATTTTTGTTAGCCCTTTAGTATCAAAAGAGTATCGGCTAGCACGAAATCTGGCTGCAGCACAAGAGACTCAGCACACGCAGGGTATGACAGAGCAATTATACCAAATCATGCTTCACGAATGCAACATGTGCACCAAACTTCGTGGTTTCAACATCAGGTAGTTTTTATTTATGTATATTTTAACATGTTGATCACTCTTGTATATTTGCTTGAGCTGATAAGTTGTGTTCCTCTCAGTGTTAATCTGTAGTTGACGCGGGAGTTTGGAAAGCCTGATTTGATGTCTTCCTAGTAGCACGCAGGTGAGATGTTTTCGGACAAGGATTTCTATTAAAAACTTAACGCGCCAAGTCCCCTAGGGTGTTTGCTTTTGGTAAGAGTATGGCTCCAGTATATGAGACCCTCACCAGGAATACTTGATAAGAGAACTAGAAAACATTCAAAGGAAAGCATCACGATTTGTTCTGGGTGATTTTCCACAAACGAGTAGTGTTACTAAAATATTGCAAACTTTGGGCTGGAAAGACTTGGGAGTAAGCAGACGAGATGCGGTATATTTCGAGCTGTTAGTGGTGAGTTGGCGTGGAATGACGTAAGTAGAAGGATAAGCTTGAGTGGCGCTTTTTAAAGTAGGAAATATTATGATATGAAGATAAAGTTGGAATTCAAGAAGACAATTTGGGGCAAATATTCATTTGTAGGCTTAAGGGTAAGGAATTGGAATAAATTATCAAGGGAAATAATCGATAAATTTGCAAGTTCATTGCAAATATTTAATATTTAAGAAAAAGCTAGGTAAACAATTATGAATAAATGTAAATATGAAGTAAACAATAATTGATAGGGAATCTGCCACTTGTATGACCGCCCTAATTGCAGATCATTGATTGATTGATTGATTGATTGATTGATTGATTGATTGATTGATTGATTGATTGATTGATTGATTGATTGATTGATTGATTGAAGACAATCGAAATTACTCCAACGAGGTAAACCACAAGTGACAAATGAATGATGGTAGCAAAAGTTGACCTATTTACTTAAAATTAAATAAATACAATAAGTTAATAAATAAATATGTGCTTAAAATATAAATACAAAATTGAAAACAAATTTGAAATCATGGAACCCAGTACTGTAACTAAATTAATTATTTTAATTGCACGTGGCCGGTGGTGAGGCCTTTGCGCAGCTCTTTCAAGTTGACCCAATGCGTGACTTGCGCGTCTGTGAGATAGGGTCCCACTCAAGTTGAAATTTAATGTTGGAGATGCCTCAACTCGCAGGAAATAAACTTTATAGGTTAAAAGCCCCGACACAACTGAGAATCAAACCCGGGGTCCTCTGGGTCAAAGACCGACATGATAACCAATTACCGAAGCAGCTGGACACCGAGGTGGTACGAAATATAAATAAATGAGAGGAAATGTAACTGAAAGTGAAACTGTCGGTCTGAGTGGATCAGACGATTTAGGCGCTAGCCTTCGCAGGTTCAAACCTGGCTCAGCCCGGTGGTATTTGTAGGTTCTCAAATATGTCAGCCTCGTGTCGGTAGATTTACTGGCACTTAAAAGAACTCCTACGAGACTAAATTCCGACACCACGGCATCTCCGAAAACCGTAAAAGTAGTTAATGCAACGTAAAGCCAATAATACACAGATCAAATAAATTACGGGAATTTGTTTTTGAACGTATGCCATGCTCCGTAAAACAATACCTCACACCCAGGTATATTACCAACTAAACCTTTAGTCTTTACCGTCGTAGTATAGAAAGGAACATCGATGGATTCGCGTTCATTTTCAGAACACAAACGGAAATGTCCAAATCGGGACGAAAAATGTTATAACAGTCCTCCAGGGTGGATTTTTTATCACAGTTGGAGAGCTTCAGTATGATGTATGTCCTCCATTAGCATTTATCACAGTTGCTCCGTATAAGTCGACGGAGGTGACTTTGTGGTATCAGGACCCATTCTTCAACGAGAGCCTGTTCGAGGACTTAGTCTGTGGTGGAACGGGACGCCCACGAACACTTCTGTCAAGCCTATCCCACACACGCTCGACGGGATTAAGGTCGGGACTTACTGCTGGCCATTCCATCTCTTGAATGTCCAGTTCTCGCAAGACAGCTCTGATGATGCGCGCTACATGAGCCCTGGCATTGTCTTTTTTTTTTTTGTTTGTTTGTTATTTGCTTTACGTCGCACCGACACAGATAGGTCTCATAGTGATGGTGGAATAGGAAAGGCCTAGGAAAGGAATGGAAGTGGCCGTGGCCTTAATTACGGTGCAGCCCCAGCATTTGCCTGGTACGAATATGGGAAACAACGGAAAACCATCTTCAGAGCTGCCGACAGTGGGGTTCGAACCCACTATCTCCCGGATGCGAGCTCATAGCTGCGCGCTCCTAACCGCACGGCCAACTCGCTTGGTTGGCATTGTCGTGCATGAGTACAAATTCAGGGCCAACACCGTATACAGGAACCAACACATGCTGTAGTAGTATCTGCTCGATGCACACCGCAGGGTTAAGATTACCACGGACGACGACAAGATCCGTACGGCAATCAATACTGATGCTACCCCCACATCATCACAGAACCGTGTTCGAATCGGTCGCCTTCCTGGACAACATTTGGCATGTACTGCTCACCACAACGTCCATCACGCTGTGTTAGGGGAAATCTGGACTCGTCTGTGAACAACACAGGTCTCCATTGGCAAAGTTGCCAGTTGACGGGTACGGGCAAACAGAAGGCGAGCTGCGCGATGTTGTTGCATTAAACGGGGCGCTGGAACAGAGCGTCTGGGCCGTAAGGACTCGTCTCTTAACCTGTCCCTTGCTGTCTGGTCAGACAGCGTGACTCCAGTGACCCTCCTGAGTCTTGTTGCAGTTCTCTGGCAGTTACTGAACCACGCCGCAACGCATAGATGGTCAGATATCGGTCATCCTGTGGGGTTGTCATGCGTCCACGACCTTGTTCAACACTCCTTGTGAACTGGCCTGTCTCATTGTAGCGATTCCACAATCGTTGAATATCTGACGGAGAGACTTTGAGATCCACAGCAAAACGACGAAATGTCCATCCTTCCTGGATCAAAGAGATGGCTCTTGCGACTTGGACCTCGTTAAGATGTCTCATCGGATGTGCTGATTAACGTACAACGTGCTCAAATGACCGCAGTTGTCTGTATACCTCACAACGGCACACGGACGCACCGCTATTCACTTTGTTTTGAGGGGTTTAATGCATGGCTACGCCTACAGGTGGAGTATAACTTCGATTTGACATACCCTGAGTAGCGAAGGTCTCAAGGTATGCTGTACGACCAATGGAACCCCATCTACCAAATAACGTTCACATACCAGACGTTACAAAGCATGTTCTCGTGATTTTTTTAAACTGTGAATTATTATAAAATGAAATTCAGGCTTATCATTCTGTCTCATAGTTAAATTATTGCTACTGATTTTCAAAGGAAGGTCTCATCAAGTTCTGATGGTTCAAGTCATCCTAAGTAGTAAGATAAACTTGGACATACCGAACCAACTTCAGTGCTAATGTACCCAAAGAGCACCACAAAGTTCCATATCCCTGATCTCGATGATGTCTCACGTCTATCATGCCAATAACCCCCTGGGGGTCAAAATGGTAGAATTATCCCACGGTATCCCCTACCTGTTGTAAGAAGCGACTAAAAGGGGGACTAAGGGCTGTCGGCTTGGAAGTGCAGGTTGGCGACCTCGTTATCCCTAGCTGAGCCTGGCACTGTTTTCACGTACTTGTGCCAGTCACATCACCTTAATCTTTCCTATCCGACCTTCCTTGGTCAAATCTTATTCTCTTCCTACTGTGAAGGTATTAGATTAGCGAGGACTAGGGAGTCTTTCATTTTCCCGCCCGTCGCAGCCTTCCCCTTTTCACCCAATCCTTTATTTTTTAATGGATTGGACCTCTCCTTCCTTCCTTCCTTCCTTCGTGATTATTATTGATAATAGAGGCTGGTTGCCCAGATAAACTTCCTCTCAAAACATTAATCGCCACCACTACCATGTTTTTACTCCAATACATCGCGTACGTGAAACAGAAAGCAAAGTAGTCTTATAAAGACCGTACCACATTACCGAGCGAGATGGCCGTGCGGTTAGGCACGCGCAGCTGTGAGCTTGAATTCGTGAGATAGTGAGTTGTCGGCAGCTCTAAAGATGATATTACGTGGTTCCCCATTTTTACAGCGGGCAAATGTCCGACTCGATGGCTGAATGGTCAGCGTACTGGCCTTCGATTCAGAGGGTCACGGGTTCGATTCCCGGCCGGGTCGAGGACTTCAACCTTCATTTGTTAATTGCAATGGCCCGGGGGCTGGGTGTTTGTGCTGTCCCCAACATCCCTGCAACTCACACACGACACACAACACTATCCTCCACCACAAAACCACGTAGTTACCTACACATGGCAGCTGCCGCCCACCCTCATCTCAGGGTCTACCTTACAAGGGCTGCACTCGGCGAGAAATAGCCACACGAAATTATTTATTTACCGGGCAAATGGTGGGAGCTGTACTTTAATTAAGGCCACGGTCACTTCCATTCCTCTCCTAGCTCTTCTCTCTCCCATCGTCGCCATAAGACCTATCTATTTGGGTGCGATGTAAAGCCAACTGTAAAAGAAAAAAAGAAGCACCCACATTGAAAATCGTATGAGGAGTTTTGAAATTTACAATGCACAGGTTGTTAACCTCATAAGATAATTCATCTGATAGGTTAACGACCCTTGATTATGTTGAAAGATAAAGGCTATCCTTTGATGAACAGTAGAAGTGTAGCTGTCAGTTTACCAGCAGCTCAATGCCCATGTGGTCTGATAAGATCCCGGAAAAACTGTACTTCAGATAATAGGAAAGTTGCTACTACGTACTGTGGATGAAATCTTATGAATTGCTTTTTGTTGTCATTGATATATTCGGCCGTTGTCTCCATTAATTTCTGCGGGTCGCATTCTCTTGTGTCAATATATATATATATGTACCGATATTGAAATGCCTCATAAACCTACAAATACTTGTAGACAGATAGTGATAATGAAGAGGATAGTTGTTTAAGATTTTCCACTGTGAAGGTAAATGAGTGAAGAATTTACAAATCATTGACATTCCCATCCCTGCCCTGAGGAATAATTGAATCTTCAACTCCAGATTTAAAAAAATACTAGTTTCAAAGAATTGATCATACTTGGCGCACAATTCTATGAAAACTATTGGATCATGGACCTTGATACCCACTTGACCGCCAACAATAGCTACATTGCAGAGTTAATTGTATCTAAGGTATACAGAAGTTTCTTCGTATTGCAGTCTCGGACTTTCTAAGAGATGCAAATGCTACCCACCTCAACTGTAATGGATTAAGCAGCGTATTCACTTTTAAGCGTCCAGGATAAACAATTCTTCGACTAGCTCTACAATTTTTAAATTTACCCGATCCTCTGATATTGAAGAATTATTGAGAAGCTCATTTCCAAAAGCTACAAAAGCTATAAGTAGAATTTTATGGAGGAGAAAGTCGATCATTGTGAAATTTCAACTGAAAATGTATTCTAGGACTTACGATCAGATAGAGTAAATTCATTATTTTACAAAGTATTTCAGTTAAACCGTTTGAAGTCTAGAAAATACCGGGATTCAAGAAAAAAGAATGGATTACTTACTCTATCGCACTAAAACTCTAAATACATCCATTTGAAAGGCATTAAATTTCATTTCCGTCATCGGGGAAGTATTTTAAAAATAAAATGATCAATTGCTGTTGTTGTTGTGTTTAAGTCATAGTGTAAAATTATGAAATACTTAAGGTACGTGTGTATTTGTATACGACGGTGTTGTGATGTTAATCTAGCATTAAGTTCAACCTATAGTATTGTAAGCCGTAGTGTTAAGCACTGGAAATGCAAGTTGTGTATCAGTTTGTATATGATGATGCTGCATTTAGAATGTTAAACTAATGGTATCTCCTGTAATATTTTCTTTCCATGGAATTGCTTGTTGTACTCTTGTTGTGTTGTTATGTATTAACTTTACTTTATCATCACTCTACTGTAAGTGACCATTGTCACCGGGATATTTCCCAATTGCGATGTATTTGTTAATAATAAAAGTTATTTACAGTGAAGGCACAGCTTAGTTAAATAATCATAAAAGAGACCATCGAATACAACAATGTTTACATAACGTGTTCTGTAGCTGCTGGTCATAGATTTGGAGCGTTATGACGATTTCATTTTCATTCATATTACGGATCTGCCTACTAACGAATATTTTCTACAATGCTCTGATTTTTAAAATGTTAGTATTCGGTTCCTTTTGAAAATAACTTTTTCAGTCATGTATGTTATTATATTGTTATTTGGATCCTCAGTCCATACGCGGATTTGGCGCAGCCCTCCGTCGCACCCTGTCCTGTGCTACCCTTCTCATTTCTACTTCTACATCTACTCTAATCTGCTTTTCATATTCATACCTTGAATCTACCCCTACCGTATTTAGGATAACATCCACGGTATCCCCTGCCTGTCGTGAGAGGCGACTAAAACGAGCCTCAGGGGCTCCGAACTTGGGACCGTAGGTTGGCGATTACGGGGCCCATTGCTGAGTCCTGGCATAGCTTCTAATTACTTGTGCCAGGCTCCTGACTTTCATCTATCCTGTCCGACCTTTCTTGGTCAAATCTTGTTCTTTTCCGACTCTAACGCTACTAAAGCATTCTAGGGCTAGGGAGTCTTTCATTTTCAGGCCCTTCGTGACCCTTGCCTCTCTTAGCCGATACCTACATTTTTCGAAGTGTCGGATACCTTACAGTTTTTCTCTCTGATTAGTGTTATAAAGAGGATGTTTGGCTAGTTGTACTTCCTCTTAACACAATAAACACCACCGCCATCTACAGTATTCTACCATCTACAATTCTCTCCAAAACCAAATGGAAAAGTCCTGGGTGTTTTAAGATGTACCCTATCATTCTATCTATTCTTTTCGTCAAATTTTTCCAAATTCGATTCGGTACCTCTTCATTCGTAATTCGATCTATCCATCTCACCTTCAGCATTTTTCTGTAATACCACATTTCGAAACTTGTATTCTGTTTCTGAGCTAGTTATCGTCAATATTTCACTTCCATACAGTGCCATGCTCCAGACGAAAGTCTTCACAAACATATTTTTAGTTCCGATATCAATGTTCGAAGTGAGCAAATTTCTCATAATAAAGGCGTCCTTTGCTTCTGCTAGTCTGTATTTTGTGTCCTCCTCACTTCTGCCATCATTAGTTATGTTACTACCCAAGAAACAATTTATTCATCTTCCTTTAAAACATTTCCTAATCTAATATTTTCTGCATGAAATGACTTCGTTCGGCTGCCGTCCATTACTTTTGTTTTGGATTTGTTAATTTTAGTTATACACTCCTTCTTCAAGACCGTTTCGATGCCATTCAGAAATTCCTCCAAATCTTCTACAGGCTCCGATAAATATATATATATATATATTATTGGAAAATCTCAGATTATTGATTTCCTCCCCTTCGGATGTGATTACTTGACCAAATGCCTTTCTCATTTCCTTGAGAGTTTGTTCTATATAAAAACTGGAAAGCACTGCAGCCTTGCCCCACTCCTTTCTGGATTGCAGCTTAATTTTCATTGACTTCAATTATTATTAATGCAGACTGACTTTTGTATTGTATATAACTCTTCTTTTTTTGGTATATGATTCCGGTCACCTTCAGAATCTCAAATCGCTTGGTCCAATCAACACTATCGAATGCCTTTTCTAGATCTATGCATGCAATACAGGTTACGGGGCTCATTTAACTTAACTTGATCCTCCAAGATTAGATGTAAAATCAGGATTGCTTCACGTGTTCCTACATTTCTTCTGAAACCAAACTGATCTTCTTCCAAGTCAACTTCAACTTGTCTTTCCATTCTTCTCTAAAAAATACCCGTTAGAGTGTGAAATACTAATGGTGGGATAGTTTTTACACTTGTCGACACCTCCTTTCCTGGGAATAGTGGGAATAGGTATATCAACTTTCTGTCTAAAGTCATATGGGACTTCTCCTGTTTCATACATCCAGCAAGATATAGCAGATCTCTTGGATTCTGGAGGTCAAATGGACTGTATCGTGATTGACCTCTCTAAAGCATTTGATAGGGTGAATCATGGGAGACTACTGGCAAAAATGAGTGCAATTGGACTAGACAAAAGAGTGACTGAATGGGTTGCTATATTTCTAGAAAATAGATCTCAGAGAATTAGAGCAGGTGAAGCTTTATCTGACCCTGTAATAATTAAGAGGGGAATTCCTCAAGGCAGTATTATCGGACCTTTATGTTTTCGCATATACCGTATATAAATGATATGAGTAAATGAGTGGAATCGGAGGTAAGGCTTTTTGCGGATGATGTTATTCTCTATAGAGTGATAAATAAGTTACAAGATTGTGAGCAACTGCAACGTGACCTCGAAAATGTTGTGAGATGGACAGCAGGCAATGGTATATTGATAAACGGGGTTAAAAGTCAGGTTGTGAGTTTCACAAATAGGAAAAGTCCTCTCAGTTTTAATTACTGCGTTGATGGGTTGAAAGTTCCTTTTGGGGATCATTGTAAGTATCTAGGTGTTAATATAAGGAAAGATCTTCATTGGGGTAATCACATAAATGGGATTGTAAATAAAGGGTACAGATCTCTGCACATGGTTATGTGGGTGTTTAGGGGTTGTAGTAAGGATGTAAAGTAGAGTGCATATAAGTCTCTGGTAAGACCCCAACTAGAGTATGGTTCCAGTGGACCCTCACCAGGATTACCTGATTCAAGAACTGGAAAAAATCCAAAGAAAAGCAGCTCGATTTGTTCTGGGTGATTTCCGAAAAAAGAGTAGCGTTACAAAAATGTTGCAAAGTTTGGGTTGGGAAGAATTGAGAGAAAGAAGAAGAGCTGCTCGATTAAGTGGTATGTTCCGAGCTGTCAGCGGAGAGATGGCGTGGAATGACATTAGTGGACGAATAAGTTTGATTGGCGTTTATAAAAGTAGGAAAGATCACAATATGAAGATAAAGTTGGAATTCAAGAGGACAAACTGGGGCAAATATTCATTTATAGGAAGGGGAGTTAGGGATTGGAATAACTTACCAAGGGAGATGTTCAATAAATTTCCAATTTCTTTGTGATCATTTAAGAAAGGGCTAGGAAAACAACAGATAGAGAATCCGCCACCTGGGTGACTGCCCGAAATGCATATCAGTATTGATTGATTGATTGATTGATTGATTGATTGATTGATTGATTGATTGATTGATTGATTGATTGATTGATTGATTGATTGATTGATTGATTGATTGATTGATTGATTGATTGATTGATTGATTGATTGATTGATTGATTGATTGATTGATTGATTGATTGATTGATTGATTGATTGATTGATTGATTGATTGATTGATTGATTGATTGATTGATTGATTGATTGATTGATTGATTGATTGATTGATTGATTGATTGATTGATTGATTGATTGATTGATTGATTGATTGATTGATTGATTGATTGATTGATTGATTGATTGATTGATTGATTGATTGATTGATTGATTGATTGATTGATTGATTGATTGATTGATTGATTGATTGATTGATTGATTGATTGATTGATTGATTGATTGATTGATTGATACATCTTACACCCGAAATGGAATAAGTTCGCCATGCTGGTTTCTCCAAAAGCAGTCACAAATTCTGAGAGTATATAATCAATTCTCGGTGCCTTCTCCTTATTTAGGTCTCTCGAAGCTCTATCGAATTCTGACCTGCAAATTGGAACTCCAATTCCCTTAGCATCAACAGTCCCTTCTATGTACATATAGACAAACAAGGAAACTAATAAAAGAACAAACTTTACCTCTTTACAATATTGGTATAGCTTTCAAAATTTTAGCGAAAACCTATGAATTTTCAAGCAAAATAGCATTGCAATTCAAGCAATGGAATCATCAAATATAAAGGTTCGGAACTCTGACTCAAATGTGTACTGTATTAGTATTAACATAACCGAGAGTTACGGGCATAATCTTCAAATGCACGATATTTAAAAAAGTATTTAAGAGAGAATTTTACAATACTTACCACACGTCATTCTCTTTGTGACATCTTGCGACAAGTATAGGGCTTCGCCAAATATTCTTTCTCCGTTCTTAGGCTCTATGCAGTAACATCTGAAACACAGGAGGACAGTTACTGCATGATGAAATGTCGCCAGAATGCATAGAGGGTTAACGCAAAGGTTCAGGGCAGACGAACATAAGAGGACGACCACATAAATATGTTCGAATGTAAAAATTTACGCTGTTCCAAATTTTGAATCCTTTAAAGAAAAATACGTTTCTTTCAGCGAAGTGATTGTATCATCTTCACCATGTCCACCAGTTCTATCGGTCTTAGTTCGAACGACGAACGGTGTACTAGATCTATGCTGATTGAGTGACGTATTTTAAGTCGGTAATCATTGCTATTGGCTCTGCACTCGGGAGACAAGTGAGCTCGAATCCCTCGCTTGCCATCCTCGAAATAGCATTCATTGGTTTCCTATTTCAAATCCAGGCAAATGGTGGTATGGTAATTTTCTCAAAGCCATGGACACTTCTTTCCCATTCATAGCCCTTACAATTACACCTCTACCCACAATGATACATGTAGCTCACCCCCATGGGGTGTACTGGGAGATGCAGCTGCAGAACTGGCGAACCAACCATGTCGTCGGACACTCCGAGCACCGACGGCCATACGCATATGTTCAATTGTGTCGCCTTCCACAGTTAGAAAGCAAAAATGCATAGAAGGTTGAAATTGGCTCGAGATTATGTTACAAAGACGATCCAAGGATGACAATTATTATTTCAACACTTAGATTGATGCTTTCACGGCCCGTAATTGAGGGCATGATAATAAATTTTGGGCCTTCGCCATGTCACAAAATAAGGTGAATCTCTTTACGTTTCGCAGAAAACTTTGCTCCGCGTCTTCAGAAGGAAATCTTGGTTGTTCACGAGGAAGGCTTCAATACTAATGAAGATTTGAATTTAAGAATGCTTTACTGTCGGTCTATATTAAGTGGTACTGCCGTTCGTCACTAGATGGCTCACTGTACGCTAGCCTTCCGCAAGGTCTACATCGTTACCTACGCTATAATACCAGGCCTTGGAATTCACTCGTGGAAACGGGTGACATCTTAGTTCACCATTCAGTCACTAGGATCGCGTTCTTGCCCCTTGTTTCCACATGGTCGTATATGTCAATAAGTAAATGATAACCTAAATAAAAATAGCTGAATGTTTTTGTCAGTATTTACAGTACCTTATTAATAGAGCGGTGCTTAATTGGTTTGGATAGATCACTAAAGTTTTAAAACTTTCCTATTGAGGGGCGCTTATCAAGTTTCAAAATTCTCTCTCTCTTTTCTACTTGAATGTCTCGAACCAATTTTGTCTAATAGAGGTCTCAGAGAAATTTTCGGAGAAGGAAAGGTGATAGGCTATCTGCACTTAATTTAATTGATGAAAATGTCTTTCATAAAAAACGTACACAATTTTAGTAACTGTCTCCGGGCCAATTTCTACACAGCAGAGGTGACAAATCCCTGTCGTGCACGGCAGAAGTGCCACAAACGATGATTTCGGATATCCGAGGGCTCCTCGACCTTGGAAAAAACAAGACACAATGTTGCACTTGGAGTAGCTGGAGAAGAGATATGTTCAAACAGCCTTAACAGTCTATTCTTCTGCCACACGCACTAAGTACCCAACTACCACAGCGTCAGAAATACCAGGCATTGTAGCTGTTGTTCTTGAAACAAATTAATTATGTTTATATAGTACCAGTAAATATGGACCGACTTTATCAATTATTTTCAAGTTGGCATGAAGTATCTCTCAAGGCAATTTCAGGTAGTTTATAGCTAGGCAGCGTGGTAATAAACTAAGTTCCCCAATCATAAAATTAGGTCACATCGAGAAGTTTCTACATGCGCACAGATTTTATGTTCAACTCGACTGTTAGCACCAAAGTCCACTATAAGACTTGTCACAATTAGGGTCTCAACACGAACACAGATTCGAAGTTCTACTCGACTGATAGAATCGAAGTTCACTATAAAGACTTTGTATAATTTGAACTTCAACACGCGCACAAATTCTAAGTTCAACTCGACTGTCAGAGTTTACGTCCACTACCAAGACTTTGAAACATTTTGAAGATAGACTTGGTCAGCACTTCGACGAACAGTCATGATGCAGCGTGAAGAGTCAGACTGGACTCCCAGCTGTGACTGACTGATTTGGATTAAGTGAGCTCGCCTTATATTCTGTTTAGCTCCTACGTCATCAGATAGCGTGATATTTTTGAAGTTGATTATCTCGAGAATCCATCGACGGATTTGCTTGCGAGTCACAATTGGAGACTTTTATGTGATCCTCTTCAAAACGACGTATCTCTCAAGTCGCTGCACTTACAATTATAGAAGTTTAAAAAATGTTCACATCGAATATTCGCGAAGGGTGATGTTCTTTCTGGAGCATGCTAGCCCAGGCAGGCTACACGTGACGCGTCAGGCAGGTGGCCTATCTTGTTCCTACATCTACATCACTCATACAGCTGTCGCTGGCTCAAGCCGGCTCGCCTCACCGAGCGTAAACAAACCAAGTTCGCAGTGAATGTCTTGCGTGAAGATGGAATATAATTGATCGTTAAAAAGTACGGCATGTACCGTTCGTAACCGGTACAATATACTAACCAACACTTTACAATAAAGTATTGTTCAAACAGATCTAATGAAATTTACTTTGCAAGGGTTTTGTAATGATAGACATTATGCGCCTAGAAAGCTGCAAAATTTGCACATCCTCGCGACTTTTATGCCTTCTGCCTTTCTCAACTATCTGGGAATCTCTTGATTGTAGTAAAATGGTTCGTACAATGTGGGTCTTCTCTTTATATCTCAGCTCTGCGCCGTAGGTGGCTGAAAAAGAGCTCGATGTCATCGCTTATTAAGTTCCTCGGCTATACATAATGCAAATTTATAATTATGAGTACGTTTCACATAGTAATTTCACCTGTAATAATTATATTTCATTACTTGGGATGATAAATGTTAGGTTATATTCTGTAAATCATGTATGAATTGACATGTTATTGCGTTCTTATTGTGTAAGGGTACTTACAAATCTACTTGTAAAGGTATGTTTTAATTGTTATGCGTAAATTTGATTTCAATCCTATTATCATTACCTTACGATACTTGCAAGGGAATGCTTCAAGGTTGATTAGGTAAATGTACATGAATTCCTATGCGTTTGATTGTAATTACTACCGGGAAGTAAACTTAATTTAAGTTTATTCCATGTTTCTCTTCTTCACATGTAACTTTACACTTTCCTCTGTTTTCGCATAATTCATTTTATTACATATTTTTATTCTTCACGTATTTTTATTTGTTGAAATATGAAAGCAAGCACACACAGGGACAGGGATCAATTTGTAATATTTATTTTAATAAAAATTTCCGAAAGTCGCATTGAGAAATTTCGTTGGAAATATACCTCTTACGCAAGTGCGTATTTCCATTGTAGGTCTTCAAGAGTGAATGGGCATTTTCAAGTGGCTAATAACCTTGCCATTTAACTATTTAAAAAGCAACCACCATCACAATTCAGTATTACTATTCCTTCGAATAAATGATTACAAGCTATTTGTGTAAATAATTTTTAAAATCGTCAAATCCTACTCCCTTCCACTGGCGAGCGTAGAAATGCATTGTGATATTAAGCATTTGCTCTCGCAACGAGCACTCAGCGTCGAAATTGCGAGTTCCGAACTTCTAGAACACTGACTAAAATATGTACTCTACCAGCGTCCAGGGTTTCAATCAAGGTGCATTAAAACTAATGCAGTGAGGTCGCAGTTGCGATCAACATTATTCTGTAAGAAGGAAGTGAGCTCCCGGACGAAACTACCTTTACATCGGTCTGTTTTCAGACCAACTTTGCTTAAGGGAGCGAAAGCTGGATCGACTCAGGATATCTTATTCATAAGTCAGAAGTAACAGACACGAAAGTAGCGAGAATGATCGCTGGTACAAACAGGTGGGAACAATGGGAGGATAGTACTCGGAATGATGAGATAAAGGCTAAGTTAGGAGTGAACTCGATGGATGAAGCTGTACGCATAAACCGGCTTCGGTGGTGGGATCATGTGAGGCAAATGGAGGAAGATAGGTTACCTAGAAGAATAATGGACTCTGTTATGGTGGGTAAGAGAAGTAGAGGGAGACTACGACGACGATGGTTAGACTCAGTTTCTAGCGATTTAAAGATGAGAGGTATAGAAATGAATGAGACCACAACACTAGTTTCAAATAGAGGATTATGGCGACGTTTAGTAAATTCACAGAGGCTTGCAGACTGAATGCTAAAAGGCATAACGGTCTATAATGATGATTTATGTATGTATTTGATATATCTGATCATATGAACCGTAAAAGTAAAAATAATATATTTTCTTACTTATACGCTATGCGCTATACGCTATACAATTAAACTACAAAACTGAGATGTTTTAAAACCGGAATTTCATATCCTTATCGTAGTAATGGCAAATGTTTTCTAACATTTCTTTCCGCTAATCCCAAATCATGGGCAGTCCATTCCAATTCAAATTTCAAAGGATTACACTTATACGCACAAATTAAGATCACATATTGTGAAAAGTTTTCTAACTCTCCTTAGAGATCGATTAGCTCAGACAATGAATATGTGGTTTATTCATGCTGAAGGTAAGTAAACTTTAAGGAGGTCGAGGAACAAGGAAAGAAGACGTTTACTTTTGGAGAGGCACATGGTTCAAAGGTTGATTGAGTCTGCTACATAATTGAGTAGGATTGCTACCTGTAACGGAAATGAATTATCAGATATTGTGTTGACATTTTATTACTGAAGACACATGACTCAGTACGTCACAGTAGCCCTTGCAGTCAAAGCAATGTTATTAGTTAAGTCACCGTTGACTTTTCTCTCCATTAGGACGCTTTTACTTAAAATAGATTGTTTGTCTAATGTATCATAATATATATTTTTTCGAGTGTGCCGGAGAGCCTTCATATGATAGCTATTTTCTTAATTGTGTATGTATGTTGGGTAATCAGCCCGAAGGCTGGTTTGATCCTCTGCAGCTCCGCCAACAGCTGTCATAAATAGCCTAGGCGTCACTGAAGAGGCGTACTAAGGAAATGAGGAATGAGGTCGTTTCCCGTTGCTTTCCTCACCGAGCCAGCCGTTGCTATTACATATCAGTCTGCCAAGCCCACTGAAATGCATGCACCAACAGATCCTACGAGCGATAGTTTCACACCATTCATGACAGGGACTGGCTGCGTAAACAATGGTATTACTAGAATCGCTCATACCTCAGTCACTTTTATATTGTCAAAGCCAAGGTTGTGACTGAGACAGGTCAATGAAAGTAACAAATTTGATATAGCCCGTACCAGAAGACACAGTGCACTGTAAACACTACATCTCGCCAGCAAAGGCATCTTACTCAATTACCTCTTTTAAATTTAACTTCTTATATACAGCTTTTGACCTAATTATTCAGCCATCTTGATAAGTACGTCGTAACGGTGTAATCGAAATTAAGAAGAGGGCAATAAGAGATATTCCTTGTCAACTAATCAGGCCATCCATCCATCTATACATAATTTCCACATTTCAACGTATTGAAGACGGATGAGATACATTGTCAAGTACTGCCATGATAAGGATCGCGTAATTATAAAGAAATGCTTTAGAAGCGAAATGTTTCGCGGTAGAATGGCTCAAACAGAATGATCACTGGTTTTCTGAGCACAGATTGACAGGTTCTGTCCTGGTTCAGGCCTGTGGTATATGGAGATGCCCAAATATATCAGCTTTTTTTTTTTTTTTTTTTTTTTTTTTTGCTATTGGCTTTACGTCGCACCGACACAGATAGGTCTTATGGCGACGATGGGACAGGAAAGGGCTAGGAGTGGGAAGGAAGCGGCCCTACCCTCAATTAAGGTACAGCCCCAGCATTTGCCTGGTGTTAAAATGGCAAACCACGGAAAAACCATCTTCAGGGTTGCCGACAGTGGGGTTCGAACCTACAATCTTCCAAATACTGGATACTGGCCGCACTTAAGCGACTGCAGCTATCGAGCTCAGTACTAGCATTGTGTCGGTAGATTTATCGGCACACAAAATAACTCCTGAGGGACAGAATTCTGGCTCTTAGGTATCCCCAAAAACCTTAAAAGTACTTAGTGGAACACAAATCTAATACAATTATTATTATTATTATTATTATTATTATTATTATTATTATTATTATTATTATTATTATTATTAAAAGGTGTGATTTTCAGGATATAGAGTGCGAAGAGTCCTATTATCCATAGGCTAAATTAGCGGTGGGCTGTGATTGTTTTACGTTAAACCATTACAATTCATTCCGACACATTTCAAGAGGTCCGCCTCTGTGGTGTAGTGGTTAATGTGATTAGCTGCCACCCCCGGAGGCCCGGGTTCGATTTCCGGCTCTGCCACGAAATTTGAAAACTGGTACGAGGGCTGGAACTGGGTCCATTCAGCCTCGGGAGGGCAACTTAGTAGAGGGGGGGTTCGATTCCCTCCTCAGCCATCCTCGAAGTGGTTTTCCACTTCTCCTCCAGGTAAATGCCGGGATTGTACCTAACTTAAGGCCACGGCCGCTTCCTTCCCTCTTCCTTGACTATCCCTTCCAATCTTCCCATCCTCCGACAAGGCCCCTGTTCAGCATAGCAGGTGAGGCCGCCTGGGCGAGGTACCCCAGTTGTATCCCCGACCCAGTATCCTCCAGGACACTGCTCTTGAGGCGGTAGAGGTGGGATCCCTCGCTTAGTCCGAGGGAAAAGCCAACCCTGGAGGGTAAGCAGATTAAGAAAGGAAGACATTTCAAGAGGAAAAACAATGCTCTTATCTCTTTCTGAGTGCGTTCACTATTAGACTGAATAGTAGTTGATAACAATCGGTTCATATGGGAATGTTCATCTTATTGGAGGTTGTTTGTGCTTCAGAATGTTGTACAATTTTATATATCTACATGTACTATCCGCGAAACGTTTAGTGATACTTCCTCTCCCTAGTGCTGAATCGGTAGACCTCGGGTATTTTCGAGATTCGTACTGGCAACATCTGACACAAAAAATATGAATCGATTATGCATCGCCGTGAGACATCTGGCGGTATAATTGCAACACTTTAAATACTGTTGTTATTTACACAGCAAAGTCAAAATGTAGGTTAAGCTTGTACATGGGTGAGGAAAATCAAAGTACATCACAGGAACAACCTAGGACTCCTACACGGAAACGACAGTTTAGAAATCTTCATATCAATCGATCATACTATCGATTCAATTCATATTTCATTTCCATTCAGCTGACAGTATTACCGGAACCGTTGTAGCTCCCTCCTTACTCCTCACCCCGGTAAAACGAAGTGTCATTAAATGTTTCGCGGGTAGCAGGTATCTGGGTTTGTGCTGCCCGGGGATATTTGGTCCGAGTGGAACACAGTTTGGACCAGACATATTGTATGTACTGACTCAGTGTACAGTTATTTATTTATTTGGCGTATGATGAATAATGACAACCCATAAACTATTTACACAACCAGTGAAAGATGAGTACAAAGTAAATACAAATTATCATATCTATACAGTCAAAGAAAGCAATTTACAAAGTTTGAAAGTACAAGAAGAAAACACAATATATTTACATCGCTATCCACCTATCAACTCTGACAGTTCATATATACACACTGAGTGCGAGTGATGTACATGTCACTAAATGTGAATGTCCAAACCCGCCACCCACTTCACTGCTTCGGGTGTTGCTGTGTTGAGGTCTTCCATGGTGCCAGTGAAAGCACGGAGTGGACATTCCTGCACTACATGTTTCATTGTTTGTCGAACCTCCCCACAATCACAGTATGGAGAAACTGACCAGCCCCAGGTGTGTAAAGTAGATGCTGTTCTACCTACTCCACATCTCATGCGGTTTAGTCTACTCCAGGTGCAACGTGGCAGATCAAAGCCTGCCAGCTTTGTGGATGGGTTATTAATATCCACTATTGCCCGAGCTGGGGATAAAGACCACTCTGTTAACCATTTAGAGGTGGGGTTGAATTCACTAGATGTTATCTTCACGGCTGTCTTCCAAGCAGGCTGGCGAGACTTCAGGCGTGTGCATTTCTGTCTGATATCCTCATGAACAGGTAGACGTTCATTCTTTAGCATTCTGGTCCATAGCTGAAAAAGGGCCTTCTGTCTCCTGATATGTGGAGGTAGTATATTGCTGAGAACCGGTAACCATTGGGTCGGTGTAGCACGAAGTGTACCAGTTATGATTCGCATGGTTTGACGAAGTTGTGAATCTACTAGCTGTGTGTGAGCACTGTTAAGCCAAACACCAGAGCAGTATTCTGCTGCAGAATAGACTAAGGCCAGAGATGTTGTCCTTAATGTGTTTCCATCCGCTCCCGAGGAAGTTCCAGTACAGTACAGTTCTAATAAGCTACCCTCTCCCCTCCCATGATTATGGTCCTGAGAGACAGAAAACATAGCAGATCGTGCCTGACAACGAAAGGGCGCGTACTGTGTAATCGCCGATCTTAGGCAAATTTTGCACATATGTTAAATTAACCAAGAATAACACAATGGTCAAAATGCTTCTTTCGGAAATTAATTCGTGCGACCTAAAGAAAGCCTAAAAATTCGTCTGCTTGGATAAATGCGCTCGGTTACGCAGCACGCTACTCCATACCATACCCGCAACTCGCGCTGTCCAACAGCTGATTTGAGGCCACGCTGACATACGCTTATAGCCACTGTATGGGACAAGTTGTTGTTTGCATGATGGTAATCAACATAGGCAAAGTTAATTTCGCGTTGGAAGGAAAATATGGAACATGTAATAGTAAGCCCTTGTCCTCTCTTCTTTAGGTTCGGTTTGTGCTTTCAACATTTTTACCACAAGCATCATTGTTGCAGAAGCTATAAGGAGTTACTTGTTTTCGTGTGTAACGTCCATTGTTATAATGATTAACCTTTATTTTCACTGTAACAATCTTTTTCTATTGCCTTTATTGACCCACAATCAATGCAGGAATTACATTATTTCTCCTAATAACACTGAATTATTTTCCTGACGTGCTACATAATTAGTAACATAATGGAAAAAAGGACCAGCGGTGCGACACCTCGACGAGTGAACCCAACACGCACCGCAGTCCTGCGTAGCCAAGCGCGGCAATTCAAACATGCGAAATTTAAGGCTTTCTTTAGGTCGCACAAGTTAATTTCCGAAGTAAATGTTTAGGCCGTTGTGTTATTCTTGGTTCATTTAACATGTGTGCAAAATTTACGTAAGATCCGTGATTCCCCGGGCCGCGCTCTTCCCTTGTGAGTGTCTACTTAGGGTTTACCTGAAAAACTTGATGATTTTGATCGTACAGCACGACAAGCTGTGGCCTGCAGTATATCAGCTACAGAATCTGGTCATTAAACACAGAAGGTTAAATTGATAAGCTGCATTTTTCCTTATCTTTAATATTAACAGAGCTAATAAAAGCGAAAATGGAGCCCAATAAGGGCCTTGTACCGCAAAAATCAAGGTTTCCCAAGCAAGTGGCCTGTAGATATATAACTTCGAGGTGTTGTTTCTTTTGCAGGTGTAATACTGTCACCATATTTTTCTCTTTCGGGTAGTTTATAGATTTATTTACTCAAGGTCAGTTTTGTCAAACTGAAGAGTCCAACAATAATTATAAAATCTAGTGTAAGAGCGGTACAGATTTGGTCCTAAGACTCGTTGTCGTACCACAATCCCTTCTGCCTTAGATAGAGCTGCATATTTTGATTTCTGCATGGAAGATTAGATCCTGGCTCAGTCCGGTGGTACTTGAAAGTGCTCAAATACTACGTCAGCCTCGTGTCGGTAGATTTACGGGCACGTGAAACAACTCCTGCGGGACTAAATTCCGACACCTAGGCGTCCCCGAAAATCGTAAAGAAAGTTAGTGGAACGCAAATAAAATAATATTATTATTATTTTGATTTGCCGGGCTGAGTGGCTCAGACTGTTGAGACGCTGGCTCCCTAACCTCAACTTGGTAGGTTGATCCTGGCTCAGTCCGGTGGTATTTGAAGTGATAAAATACGTCAGCCTCGCGTTGAGAGATTTACTGACACGTAAAACTGGCATGACTAACTTCTGGCACTTTGGCGTCTCGGAAAACCGTAAAAGTGGTTAGTGGGACGTAAAGCAACTAACGTTATTATTATTATTATTATTATTATTATTATTATTATTATTATTATTATTATTATTATTATTATTATTATTATTATTATTTTGATTTAACAAATTTCTTTAGAATCTCACATATTAGGTCATTGTTCGACGCCTTTAAATGTCAGGTATCTTGGCAGGTTCACCGGCCATACGCGTGGCGAATTTGATAATTCCAGCTTTGACGAATGTATGGTAAAACAAAATGAGTATGTGAGAAATTTAATGAAATTACACTAAGTTCTAAATTTCTACCTCAACATGAGGTATATCTGATCGAAATATTTCGAAGTATAACGGGACCATAATTGTAGGTCATTTCATTGTGATACGCCTGCCAAGTTTGCGAAATTTAGCCGTACATTATGTGGGGGTTAAAACTTAAGAACATGTGAAAAAAGTAAGCAATTTTCCCTACGTCTAAAAAAGCAAACTCTATCTTTCTATGGTATAACCAAAGGAGATCCGATAAAATGCAATTGGACCAACTTCGATAGGTCTGCCAAGTTGGAAGAATATAGCTGTGCATTAGATGTGAACAATTATTTACAAACGTGTGAAAAATGTACAATATCAACAGTGCAATGACATTAGTTAACACCCACTTCTAACGAAGACCGACTGGGGTTTGGGGACGGAGCTCCCAAAGAGCAGTAGCGAGTCGTTGTATTACCGTTCATTCCACGTATCTGATGCCAGGCTACATAATTCTCTCCGGTTGAGATAACTGTACGACGTTACCCAGTTTTGAAAGATCTTGCCGGGATTTCCTCCTAAGGGCGTAGCCAGGTTGTTTGAATGAACGCGTGAATGTGAGAATGAATGACGCTGTACTTAAGTACTTATATTAATTAAAAGTTGTATCAAGATGCACTAAGTTACGTACCTAACTCTAGAACCAACGGTGCATTCTATGTTATAACTAGGGCAGGGAAGTTGATGACCTATACTTTGCCTAAAACTATCTCTATTAAAAGACCTACAATATCCAAAAAAATGAAGAAAAACCTGGCAGAAAATGCGATCCGAATTCATTGATAATTTTAGTTTTACTTCCATTCCTGAGGGAATATAATGTATAAAAATGCAAATTTCCGGTGGTATGCAATATACAGTGCCAAAATGTATGAGTGAAATACTTCTTCTTTCAGACATGATGTATTTTTAGATTAGCATAATTTTGAAGAAAAGAATTCCGTGTTTGTTTAAAAGGTACTTGCAAAATTTAGAATGAAATATTTTTTTCCGCCTAGAATGAATTCAGCGAACCCGCAATGGACATCCTGGAGAAAGAAATTGAAATTAGTTTATCTAGAAACATATTTGGCTTAACCACATTAGGGTTACAGAAACTGGAATCCGAAAACCTTACCTCAGTTGGCTTTCGTAGTATTTCACAATCGTCATCTCCAGGTTATTAGCTATAGAGGATCGTCGGTTTTCAGACTGCACATTGGGATACATCGAGAAACTACTCTCGATGTTAAGAGTTCCTACTTGAAGCAAGTAAGATTTTCCTCTTCAAAGCACTCGCATCAATGTTTTCTCCTTTAAGTACTTCACTTATTTTACTTACCCCAGTGTTTTCAAGCACTAACTTCATGTTTTAATTTTATTTCATTTTGATGTAGCCTATTTTCTGTTTTGTCAGATATGGTTCAAATTTTACTAGAGTAAAAATATTTAAGAGGTGATATATGAATTAATGATGATTCGAATTGTGAAAGAAGGTGAAGTTGGAAACAGAAAAAAAACCCATTAAGGTATAAAAATGGCTACAAAAAGGACCAATAAGCCAAACAATGCTTAAAAAGGCAAAAAAATGACAAAACACTCTTCAGTGACCCGGATGAATATATATATATTACGTTTGGCCCTCTCTTCGGACTCCCGAGAAGAAAACGGAGTTTTCCTCTACTTGCAAGACCTAGTTATAAGTTACATGCTTGCTTTGAAATTTTTGTACGTTTGTTAGCATCATCGTCATTTGTTTTTGCTAATGGCTTTACGTCAAGCGCCAACACAGATAGGTTTTACGGCGACGATTGGATAGGAAAGGCCTAAGAGTTGGAAGGAAGCGGTCGTGGTTTTAATTAAGTACAGCCCTAGCATTTGCCTGGTGTGAAAATGGGAAAACACGGAAAACCATCTTCAGGACTGCGACAGTGGGATTCGAACCCACTATCTCCCGGATGCAACTCACAGCCGCGCGCCTCTAACCTCATGGCCTACTCGCCCGGTCATCATCATCATCACATTGTTATTATTATTATTATTATTATTATTATTATTATTAATATTAATATTATTATTATTATTATTATTATTATTATTATTATTATTATTATTATTATTATTATTATTATTATTAATACTAACATGATGCAAAGCAAACGTGGAATTTCCGACAATGTTTAGACACAGACAGTAGAGTACGGCAACCCTCGGACGGGAAGCATAAAATTTGATATTTCCTCCATGATGGAAGCCAACTTCTCTTAGGAGAGGCCATTGGAAGAAGAATTACGTTATTATTATTATTATTATTATTATTATTATTATTATTATTATTATTATTACAGCCCAGTCTACTGGTGAAATCGGTGATAGAAAAATACAGTATTTGGCTAGTAACTTACATTGAGCCCGGTATACAATGCACAGGGCCATATTCGCCATGCTCGTCACAGATAGGTCTCCACCGCGATATCCCCAGTTTGTTTTGTTCCTTGTCTTGGTCATACTTCTGCTGGTCTCTGGTGCAATTCGTGTTGTTGATTTTCACACATTTCTTATCCTCAGAGCACGTGAGCCCGTCTCCGCAGATCGCTCTGGCAGTGAACGCACCCGAAGTAGCGTGAATGCATCTGTCACCCTCTTTCAAGGTTGACACGCAGTAGTCGCAGCAATTACAGACACTGGGGTCTGGAAGAAAGACTCCACTGATAACTACACCGTCAGCGGTCTTGTTGCAGCCTACTGGTAGAGTGGAGCATTTTACGTTTTCGCAGACGTCTGAGGTACACAAGAAGTCGTCACTACTTCCATGCACTACCATCAGAAGACAGGCTTGTAAGAGCAGTACGAGGGACATCAGGTACCTGCGACAGTCAAAAGCACACAACCGGTTACAATACTCACATTCATACATATGTGCATAGGCCTACATACATATTGCTTCTGAGGACATTAATGACCTAAGTTCCGAAAGGAGTTTTGTGATGGTACATATCACATCCCAACACTGAATTTTTATAGCATATTATTATTATTATTATTATTATTATTATTATTATTATTATTATTATTATTATTATTATTATTATTATTATTATTATTACTATTATTTACTCACTTATTTTGAATTGTATTTCATTAGAAGTCGCCAAGTGAAAATTAATTTCAATCATGTTACGAAAATTAATATTAGGCCGTATATTCAATGTATTTTTTAATGTTCCAATTAATACCCAAACGTTAGGCAATTAATTATTTCATGTTCCGTAGATCTAGAGAAAGCATATGACAGGGTACCGACGGAAAAGATGTTCGCCATACTGGGGGACTATGGAATTAAAGGTAGATTATTAAAATCAATCAAAGGCATTTATGTTGACAATTGGGCTTCAGTGAGAATTGATGGTAGAATGAGTTCTTGGTTCAAGGTACTTACAGGAGTTAAACAAGGCTGTAATCTTTCACCTTTGCTGTTTGTAGTTTACATGGATCATCTGCTGAAAGGTATAAAATGGCAGGGAGGGATTCAGTTAGGTGGAAATGTAGTAAGCAGTTTGGCCTATGCTGACGACTTGGTCTTAATGGCAGACTGTGCCGAAAGCCTGCAGTCTAATATCTTGGAACTTGGAAATAGGTGCAATGAGTATGGTATGAAAATTAGCCTCTCGAAGACTAAATTGATGTCAGTAGGTAAGAAATTCAACAGAATCGAATGTCAGATTGGTGATACAAAGCTAGAACAGGTCGATAATTTCAAGTATTTAGGTTGTGTGTTCTCCCAGGATGGCAATATAGTAAGAGAGATTGAATCAAGGTGTAGTAAAGCAAATGCAGTGAGCTCGCAGTTGCGATCAGCAGTATTCTGTAAGAAGGAAGTCAGCTCCCAGACGAAACCATCTTAACATCGGTCTGTTTTCAGACCAACTTTGCTTTACGGGAGCGAAAGCTGGGTGGACTCAGGATATCTTATTCATAAGTTAGAAGTAACAGACATGAAAGTAGCGAGAATGATTGCTGGTGCAAACAGGTGGGAACAATGGCAGGAGGGTACTCGGAATGAGGAGATAAAGGCTAATTTAGGAATGAACTCGATGGATGAAGCTGTACGCATAAACCGGCTTCGGTGGTGGGGTCATGTGAGGCGAATGGAGGAGGATAGGTTACCTAGGAGAATAATGGACTCTGTTATGGAGGGTAAGAGAAGTAGAGGGAGGCCAAGACGACGATGGTTATACTCGGTTTCTAACGATTTAAAGATAAGAGGTATAGAACTAAATGAGGCCACAACACTAGTTGCAAATCGAGGATTGTGGCGACGTTTAATAAATTGTCAGAGGCTTGCAGACTGAACGCTGAAAGGCATAACAGTCTATAATGATAATGTATGTATGTATGTATGTATGTATGTATGTAAGTATGTTTAATTTTTTTTTTAATGAATAATATTACAATTGTCCTCCAACAGTGGGGCAATAGTTAGTGACAAATAACTGTTCCAAGAAAATAGCCTTCAAAGTAGTTGCATAATTTCAATAATTAATGCCCCCGGAACTATCCGAGTTATGTCTTTCTCCGTAACGTAGCCCTATCAGCTACCGTCTTCGGGGGCCTGGATTTGATTCCTGGTACTGCCAGTAGTTTAAGGTTGGTAAGAGGGCAATCTATGGAACAAGCAGGTTTTAGATCAGGATTCAGCACGGTGGACCACCTACAAACAGTAATGCAACTCCTTGAAAAACTGCAAGAATTCAACCTCAAGGCGTATAATGCGTTTGTAGACTATAACAAAGCCTTTGACTGCGTGGAACACAAATATATCCTACAAGCTCTAGAGAACCAAAACATTCAGAAAGGATGAAATGAAATGGCGTATGGCTTTTAGTGCCGGGAGTGTCCGAGGACATGTTCGGCTCGCCAGATGCAGATCTTTTGATTTGACACCCGTAGGTGACCTGCGCGTCGTGATGAGGATGAAATGATGATGAAGACAACACATACACCCAGCCCCTGTGCCAGCGAAATTAACCAATGATGGTTAAAATTCCCGACCCTGCCGGGAATCGAACCCGGGACCCCTGTGACCAAAGGCCAGCACGCTAACCATATAGCCATGGAGCCGGACTCAGAAAGGATATATCAGACTTTTAGCAAACATCTACGAAAACAGCCGGGCAAAAATAAGGACAGAGATGGAGGGTAGGAACTTCGAGCTAGGGAGGGGTGTGAAACAGGGAGACCCATTATCACCGAAACTCTTCACATGCATTAAAGAAAACCAGTTCAGGAAACTGAAATGGGAAACTAAATACGGCATCAACATAGATGGACCAAGACTGACACACCTGCGATTTGCATGTTGATAGCAAAATCAGTATCGGACTTGGAACAGATCTTAAAGGAACTAGACAAAGTCAGCAAGGAAACTGGCCTATCCATGAACCCAAGAAAAACGAAGCTGTTGACCAATGCAACAGCAGAGCCCATACACATAGATGGTGAACCATTGGAGTACGTACAGGACTACACGTACCTGGGCCAGAACATATCATTCCACAACAATATGGAGAAAGAAATTAAAAGAACAACTGGTCAAGCGTGGAAAAATTCTGGATCCTGAAATTCATTTACGGGACAAATCCCTAAAGCTAAGTATGAAGACCGCAGTCCTGGAGAAGTGTGTACTACCAGTAATGCTTTTTGGATGCCAAACCCGGTCATTAACTTCGAAGCAAAGAAAAATGCTGCAAATAGCCCAACGCAGGATGGAAAGGAAAATCCTCAACATCACGCTGAAAGACAGAATGAGGAACGAGGAGATACGCAGAAGGATCGGTATAAGAGACGCACTCAACATAGTGGACACATTGAAGTGGGAATGGGGAGGCCACATAGCAAGAATTGAGCACAAGAGGTGGACACACAGACTAACATTGTGGGATCCTAGAATCGGCAAGAGAAACGTAGGAAGCCAGAGGATACGATGGGCTGTTTCGTTCAAGAAAATGGCTGGTGCACAGTGGACAAGAAGAGCAAGCGACAGAGATGATTGGAAGACCCTTGAAGAACTCCTTTTAGTGTATATATGTAAATTAAAATTTTGTATTTGCTTAGATATATGAACATATATATATATAAACAGACAAGGTGTATAGGTTAGAAATGGATGTGTCACTAACAGGCAAGAAAAGTGCACCACATGATAATTTCTCACTCATTAGGACTGCTCACCTAACGAGTTTATCCGAGCTAAGCCCTGATTAGCAGGAGGCCATTGCCCTTAAAGGATATCGAAGGCTACATTTAGATTTAGGTTTAGAAGAGGGCAGGTACGTGGTTAAAATGATTTACACAG
This sequence comes from Anabrus simplex, assembly GCF_040414725.1. Taxonomy (NCBI): domain Eukaryota; kingdom Metazoa; phylum Arthropoda; class Insecta; order Orthoptera; family Tettigoniidae; genus Anabrus; species Anabrus simplex. Next base: position 118,802,063 of record NC_090265.1, read on the forward strand.
CTCACCTCCATTGGGGGTGTACCTGAAAAGAGCTGCACCACCTCGGGATGAGGACACGATTTACATTCGACTTATTATACTGATTCTCTATATACAATCTGAAGCCGACATCCAGTTCTTGGGGTAGTAATTCTGCTTATCACCCGTAAAACCCGTGTTCGATTCCCGAATTCATCTGGACGTGAGGGCTGACTCGAGGTCCATTCAGCCTACATGAAAACAATTGAGCAATGTGATGGTGAGTTAATGGTCTAGAAAACGAATAACGTTGGAGGGAATTCCTCACGCTGACCACGCATAACCTCATTATCTACTGGTTTTCGGATAAGTAGCCTTAGCTTTGTAGATCCATTAGGGCTATAGCGCCAGGAGGTTTGGTTTGGTAGCTAGAATACTTTCCAGTACCAAACGGTATTGTCCATGCGTCTTTCAAATTGATATCGAGATATTTCAATTATTTAGTTTGAATTATTTCACTAATACACCACAATTTGTACATTCATGATGACAGTCTCCTACAGACAGAAGCGTAGATAATGCAGTATAATATAGTACGTACTTGATAAAGGAATAGCAAATAAACACAATGCCGAGAAAAGTCCACTCGCTCTATCAACTCAAGAGAGAATCAAGAAGTAAATGGGAACAATTTCAAGTTTTGAGTTAAACACGTTAAGTCCAATACCAATGGCGGCAAGAGATTAATGCAATTGAAAATATATAACCTGTTTCCACTCATTCCACCGGATCAGGAATGGAATGAATGAAGCCCTATCTAGCGGCGAGGATAGAAATTGTGCCAGCTGCAGGAGCCGGTCGCACTCCTCCGGGCCAATAATTAATGTCTGCAAGATGAAATGAAATGATATTGAAGAGTGTTTCTGGAATTAAAAATGACAGAAAAAAGGAGTACCTGGAGAAAAACCTGTCCCGTCTTCGCTTTGTTCAGCACAAATCCCAGTAATTGCAGTTCAAGTCCCTGGAGTAGTAGTATCTTTGACAGAAATATTTGAGAAATTATTGTAGACAACCTCGTATTTTTCAGTAGGCCTAATTGAGGACACTTTTTTTTTCTCCGTCCCGTGGAGTAGGGAAAATAATAGTAATCCACCAGCTGTAATAATCACATAACCACATTTCAGTAGAATTGTAGTGAAGATAAGGTATAATATATTAGATAGTATCTTGCCAGTTATATTCGCGTTTTTCTTCGTGTACGGCAATCCTTTTGATACTTAAGCATTTAACCAAACGCAGTGTAGTGTAGTGTAGATACATTGTAGTATAGATACAGTACATTTAGATAGTGCCGTATCTTGCCTGCTATATTCGTGTGTTATCTCTCGTGTGTATCTATTAGACCGCAGTACTAATAATAATTTGTCTAAGCATTTAGCTTCGTTGGTAATCTTTGAGTACAGTAGTTCTTGCAAATTTCATTTCTGTTGTGCTTAGTAGTGACATACGGTACGGTACCGGTATCGTAATTAGGATACGTCTGAAAGTAGTTTAAAAATTACTGTAGTGTACTGTACAGTAGTATACGAGTAATATCCCATTAGAATTTAGTGTGCTTATTTTATTATTGTAAAATATTTGTGTAGTACTGGCGTAGTAGAGGTATCCGTAGAAACTCTTACTAAAATACTGTTGTTGTAATTAGGCTTAATTGCAGTTTGGAATTGTGTAGTTCTTGTGTATTACTTTCGATATTCAGTAATTAACAGCAGTTTTTATCCTGTTAGGGGCTATAGGATAAAAAAAATAGAGCACAACTAAGTAGTATTGTAGTGTAGTCGTATATTAATTACCTTATTGTCGTGTACTATTCCAGACAATATATCCCTCCGTTCATTTTTTTTTTCAAAATGAGTTATTTTATTTTTTAATTTAATTAATTTCCCCGTAAAGAATGGCTAAGGAGCGCGAGTGTACTTTTTGTGGGTGTGGTGTGGCATTGAGGGGTATGAGGGAGGAGTTGGAAAGTTTGAGGGAGATAATTAGGATTCTCACAGAAGATAGGAAGGAAGATAGGACTCCCTCAAACAATGTACCGGTTCAGGTTACAGTAGGTGTACAAGAGGGAGGGGAAGGAAAGGGAGGAGTTGTAGAAGACAGGTGGTCTAATGTTCTAAGGGGAAGGAGATTGCAGGCTAAGGGCTCTATTCAGGATCAGAATTCAGGACAGGTGTCTGTGCGAAAGCGGTACGAGTCACTCCAGGTAGAACAATAGAGGGAAGATGAGGGACAGGGAACTGTTGCTGAGATGCGTGGAAGTAGGAGGAGGGGAAAAGGTAGGAAAGGGAAATGTAGAGTAGAGGATAGGAAAAGACAGGTGGAACAGGGTCATGGGAAGGAGAAAAGGGAGGAGGAAGTAGCTTCTGCAGCTATCAGGAAAGATAGGGCTGACCAGGAGGGGAGGGGATCAAATGAGGTGGGTAGGGTTGAGGCTCTGGTCATGGGGGATTCCATCGTTAGACACGTGGAGAAAGTGTGTGGAGGAAAAGGAACCAGGGTAGAATGTTATCCAGGAATTAGGTTGAGGCAGATGTTGAGGAAAGTAGAAGAGAGGGAGGAGGGGAAGGAGAAGGTGGAAGTATTTCACGTTGGTACCAACAACGTAAGGCAAGCTGATATAAGTACCAACATAGTTGGAGATGTGTGGGATCTGGTAAATGCAGCACGGGTGAAGTTTAAGAAAGCGGAGATTGTTATTAGTGGAATACTGTGTAGGAGGGATACTGACTGGAGGGTGATTGGGGATTTAAATGAGACTATGGAGTGGGTATGTGGGAAACTGGGAGTGAAATTTCTAGATCCTAATGGGTGGGTAGGAGATAGGGATCTGCGCTCGGATGGCCTTCATTTAAACCGCAGTGGTACGTATAAGTTAGGAAATTTGTTTGGAAGGGTAATAGGGAGGTACATTCAGCGAAACGGGATGATCTAGGGAGCGGTGATAAGGGAACAGGGAACTGGAAATCAAGTAGGGATGACATAAAATTGTTAGTGTTGAACTGTAGAAGTATTGTAAAGAAAGGAATAGAATTAAGTAATTTAATAGATATATATTTACCAGATATTGTAATAGGAGTTGAATCATGGCTGAGAAATGATATTATTGATGCAGAAATTTTCTCACGGCACTGAAGTGTGTATCGTAGAGATAGGACAGGAATGGTGGGAGGGGGAGCATTCATTCTGGTGAAAGAAGAATTTGTAAGCTACGAAAAAGTTAAAGATGAGACACATGAAATTCTAGGTGTAAGGCTCATTTCTAAAGACAATAGGCAACTTGATATATTTGGAGTGTACAGATCGAGAAAGGGTAGCACTGACGCGGATTCGGAATTATTTGATAGGATAGTCAGCTATGTGGGAAACGACATGGAAAGAAATGTGATTGTAGCGGGAGATCTGAATTTGCCAGATATAAATTGGGAAGGAAATGCGAACGACAGGAAGCATGACCAACAAATGGCAAATAAGTTAATATGGGAAGGACAGCTGATTCAGAAAGTGATGGAACCAACCAGAGGGAAAAATATCCTGGATGTCGTGCTGATGAAACCAGATGAGCTCTATAGGGAAACTGAAGTAATAGATGGTATTAGCGATCATGAAGCTGTTTTTGTGGTAGTTAAAAATAAATGTGATAGGAAGGTCTTAAAAGTAGGACTGTTAGGCAGTACCATATGGCTGATAAAGCAGGCATCAGGCAGTTTCTAAAAAGTAAATATGATCGGTGGAAAACGGTAAATAAAACTGTAAACAGACTCTGGGATGGGTTTAAAGAAATTGTTGAGGATTGCGAAAACAGGTTTGTACCTTTAAGGGTGGTAAGGAATGGTAAAGACCCACCTTATTATAATAGAGAAATAAAGAGACTAGGAAGGAGGTGCAGACTGGAAAGAAATAGAGTTAGAAATGGATGTGGAAGTAAGGAGAAATTGAAGGAACTTACTAGAAAATTGAATCTAGCAAAGAAGGCAGGTAAGGATAACATGATGGCAAGCATAATTGGCAGTCATACAAATTTTAGTGAAAAATGGAAGGGTATGTATAGGTATTTTAAGGCAGAAACAGGTTCCAAGAAGGGCATTCCAGGAATAATTAATGAACCAGGGGAGTGTGTATGTGAGGATCTTCAAAAGGCAGAAGTATTCAGTCAGCAGTATGTAAAGATTGTTGGTTACAAGGATAATGTCGAGATAGAGGAGGAGACTAAGGCCAAAGAAGTAATAAAATTTACATATGATAACAATGACATTTACAATAAGATACAAAAGTTGAAAACTAGAAAAGCGGCTGGAATTGATCAGATTTCTGCGGATATACTAAAGACAATGGGTTGGGATATAGTACCATATCTGAAGTACTTTTTTGACTATTGTTTGGTCGGAGGAGGTATACCAGATGAATGGAGAGTTGCTATAGTAGCCCCTGTGTATAAAGGAAAGGGTGATAGACATAAAGCTGAAAATTACAGGCCAGTAAGTTTGACATGCATTGTATGTAAGCTTTTGGAAGGCATTCTTTCTGGTTATATTGGACATGTTTGTGAAATTAATAACTGGTTCGATAGAAGGCAATTCGGTTTTAGGAAAGGTTACTCCACTGAAGCTCAACTTGTAGGATTCCAGCAAGATATAGCGGATATCTTGGATTCTGGAGGTCAAATGGACTGTATCGCGATTGACCTGTCTAAAGCATTTGATAGGGTGGATCATGGGAGACTACTGGCAAAAATGAGTTCAATTGGGACAAAAGAGTGACTGACTGGGTTGCTATATTTCGAGAAAACAGATCTCAGAGAATTAGAGCAGGTGAAGCGTTATCTGACCCTGTAATAATTAAGAGGGGAATTCCTCAAGGCAGTATTATCGGACCTTTATGTTTTCTCATATATATAAATGATATGAGTAAAGGAGTGGAATCGGAGGTAAGGCTTTTTGCGGATGATGTTATTCTCTATAGAGTGATAAATAAGTTACAAGAATGTGAGCAACTGCAATGTGACCTCGAAAATGTTGTGAGGTGGACAGCAGGCAATGGTATGTTGATAAACGGGGTTAAAAGTCAGGTTGTGAGTTTCACAAATAGCAAAAGTCCTCTCAGTTTTAATTACTGCGTTGATGGGGTGAAAGTTCCTTTTGGGGATCATTGTAAGTATCTAGGTGTTAATATAAGGAAAGATCTTCATTGGGGTAATCATATAAATGGGATTGTAAATATAGGGTACCGATCTCTGCACATGGTTATGAGGGTGTTTAGGGGTTGTAGTAAGGATGTAAAGGAGAGTGCATATAAGTCTCTGGTAAGACCCCAACTAGAGTATGGTTCCAGTGTACGGGACCCTCACCAGGATTACCTGATTCAAGAACTGGAAAAAATCCAAAGAAAAGCAGCTCGATTTGTCCCGAGTGATTTCCGACAAAAGAGTAGCGTTACAAAAATGTTGCAATGTTTGGGTTGGGAAGAATTGAGAGAAAGAAGAAGAGCTGCTCGACTAAGTGGTATGTTCCGAGCTGTCAGCGGAGAGAAGGCGTGGAATGACATTAGTAGACGAGTAAGTTTGAATGGCGTTTATAAAAGTAGGAAAGATCACAATATGAAGGTAAAGTTGGAATTCAAGAGGACAAACTGGGGAAAATATTCATTTATAAGGAGGGGAGTTAGGGATTGGAATAACTTACCAAGGGAGATGTTCAATAAATTTCCAATTTCTTTGAAATCATTTCGGAAAAGTCTAGGAAAGCAACAGATAGGGAATCTGCCACCTGGGCGACTGCCCTAAATGCAGATCAGTATTGATTGATTGATTGATTGAAATGATTGAAATCGCATATGGAATGACCGGAATTTGAACCACGGGGCCCAGCGTCGAGAGGGCGGCGCGCTGCCGCTTGAACCACGGAGGCTTCCTTAGATTAACGAGAATAATGGGGTAAAAATGGTTTTAAATATGTTGTGGTGTACGGTTATCACTCAGCATACATAAACGAAGATCAGTCTCAAAATGAATAATTACATCTCTGTCAAGGCAATGAAATGGAGATCTGCGTTAATGGCATTAATATCAATGAGTACTGTAGAAACTTAATGCCCATTACAGCCAGTGTTAATGTTCCTGACACCGAGCTCGATAGCTGCAGTCGCTTAATGCGGCCAGTATCCAGTAATCGGGAGATAGTGGGTTCGAACCCCACTGTCGGCAGCCCTAAAAATGGTTTTCCGTGGTTTCCCATTTTCACACCAGGCAAATGCCGGGGCTGTACCTTAATTAAGGCCACGGCCGCTTCCGTCCCATTCCTAGGCCTTTCCCATCCAATCGTCGCCATAAGACCTATCTGTGTCGGTGGGACGTAAAGCAAAAAAAAAAAAAAAAAAAAAATACCACAGATGTCTGCACATGGTTATGAGGGTGTGTAGGGGTTGTAGTAAGGATGTAAAGGAGAGGGCATATAAGTCTCTGGTAAGACCCCAACTAGAGTATGGTTCCAGTATATGGGACCCTCACCAGAATTATTTGATTCAAGAACTGGAAAAAAATTCAGAGAAAAGCAGCTCGATTTGTTCTGGGTGATTTCCTACAAGAGAGTAGCGTTACAAAATTGTTGCAAAGTTTGGGCTGGGAAGACTTGGGAGAAAGAAGACGAGCTGCTCGTATAAGAGGTATGTTCTGAGCTGTCAATGGAGAGATGGCGTGGAATTACATTGGTAGACGAGTAAGTTTAAGCGATGTCTTTAAACTTTTTTTTTCTATTCTGCTTTACGTCGCACCGACACAGATAGGTTTTACGGCGACGATGGGACGGGAAAGGCCTAGGAATGGGAAGGAAGCGGCCAGCATTTGCCTGGTGTGAAAAGGGAAACCACGGAAAACGATCTTCAGGGTTGCCGACAGTGGGATTCGAACCCACTATCTCCCGGTTGCGGGCTCACAGCTGCGTGCTCCTAACCGCACGGCCTACTCGTCCGGTCTTTAAAAGTAGGAAAGATCACAAAATGAAGATAAAGTTGGAATTCAAGAGGACAAATTGGGGCAAATATTCGTTTATAGGAATGTGAGTTAGGGATTGGAACAACTTTCCAAGGGCGATGTTCATTAAATATCCATTTTCTTTGAAATCATTTAAGAAAAGGATAGGAAAACAATAGATAGGGAATCTGCCACCTGGGCGACTGTTCTAAATGTAGATCAGGATTGATTGATTGATTGATTGATTGATTTATTGATTGATTGATTTATTTATTGATTGATTGATTGATTGATTGATTGATTGATTGATTGATTGATTGATTGATTGATTGATTGATTGATTGATTGATTGATTGATTGATTGATTGATTGATTGATTGATTGACCTACCAACAACCGCTGCTCACGTCGGAGGGTTGCAGATTGAAATGTGGAGTGTGGTTAGCACGATGACTCCTCTCGGCCGTGATTGTCTGATTTCTAGATTGGGGCCACCAGGCAGATGATTGAGGCGCTGGTCTTCTGACCCCAGCTTGGCAGGTTCGATCCTGGATCATTCCGACGTTATTTTAAGGTGGATTTACTGGATCGTAAAGGAACTCCTGCGGGACTAAATTCCGGCACCTCGGCGTCTCTGTAAACCGTAAAAGTTGGTGTGGGAGGTAAAATTAAGTATCGTTATTATTAAACTGGGGCAACTACAGTATATCACCGCCAAATGACTTCTCAATTACTCTCACGTAGGCTGAGGGAACTTTGAACCAGACGTCAGGCCATTAAAATCCATAACTTGGCCAGGAATCAAACACGGGACCTCGGAGTAGAGTCAGTGTCGTGATTTTAAGTACAGTCACTCAAAGAAAACAACGTATGAGCTTATGGTATTTTTGCTCGCATTTTGACTTACCGTTAACAATTATACATGTACAACTCAACTTCTCCCCCCCCCCAACCTGAAGATACAATCCATGTGGATACCCACAAAAAATAGGTTGATTTGTTTTTGAGAAAAATGCAGTACCATCATCTCATTCTTTTTTAATACTACTGTGTGTTATGATCAGCCAACCCCGTGGTGTAGGGGTTGCGTACCTGCCGTTTACCCGGAAGCCCCGGGTTCGATTCCCGGCGAGGTCAGAAATTTTTACCTGGACCTGAGGGCTGGTTCGAGGTCCACTCAGCCTACGTGATTAGAATTGAGGAGCTATCTGACGGTGAGATAGCGGCCCCGGTCTAGAAAGCCAAGAATAACGGCCGAGAGGATTCGTCGTGCTGACTACACGACACCTCGTAATCTGCAGGCCTTCGGGCTGAGCAGTGGTCGCTTGGTAGTCCAAGGCCCTCCAAGGGCTGTGGTGCCATGGGGTTTGGTTTGTTTTGGTGTGTTATGATGAGACTGAGTAACCTGTATGCAGAAAGTACAGAAAAATGGCTGATGACACTGTTCTACAAAGGTTCTATTTCTGGGATGAAAATATATAATTCTAAAGGAATTTGCATTGCTAAATTCAAATCTCAAATCAGAATTGCACTATCAGGGATAGTTTTCCATTAATCTGAACATATATATCGTATGTTGTATCATTATTTGCGGCAAATGTGGTGTTACTAAAAAATAATTGGCAACATTAACTTTACTATTTCTGATTCTTTTCAGACATCGATGTTATTGTCCAGATAGTGTGCTATGTTAACCTCAAAATAAAACTAATGCAACGATTTCTACCAATTTAAAATATATATATTTGGCTTCTTCACGTATACCAAGTTAGTATTTCTGTGATTATTCTCTTCTTTTGTATTTCTATGTCTGTATGTTTGACAAAGAAAAGCAAACCTGGGTATGTTTCAAGAAAGAAACACAAAACTTCTTTAGAAGTAGAAGATACCCTAAATATCAAGAGTTTGTGAAAGAAATGATCAAGGCTTATAAAGATTAAGGGTGCAATATGTCCTTGAAATCCCATTTAATGGACTCGCACCTAGATTTTTTTCCAGAGAGTTGTTTCTTTTCTTGCTATTTGCTTTACGTCGCACAGACACAGATAGGTCTTATGGCAACGATAGGACAGCAAAGGCTTAGGAATGGGAAGGAAGCAGCCGTGGCCTTATTTAAGGTACAGCCCCAGCATTTGCCTGGTGTGAAAATGGGAAACTACGGAAAACCGTGTTCAGGGCTGCCGACAGTGGGATTCGAACCCACTATCTCCCGGATGCGATCTCACAGCTGCGCGCCAGAGAGTTGTAGTGATGTATCGGATGAGCATGGAGAAAGATTTCATAAAGACATAGCTACCATGGAGAGACGGTAAGAAGGGAAATGAATGCCTACAATGTTGGCTGATTGTTCTGGAGTATAATTCTGGACAAGATGGATGCTCAATACAAAAGAAAGAAATAAGACATGAAACTTTGTGGTGGAAAATTTCTGTCTATATTTACCCTTTTTTATAAACGTTCCTTCGAATAACTCCTAAAAAGTGAGGATGTTTCATGTCAGCACTTCAACTATCACCTTTTGTTACTGTCCGACTCGTTGGCTGAATGGTCAGCGTACTGGCCTTCGGTTCAGAGGGTCCCGGGTTCGATTCCCGGCCGGGACGGTGATTTTAACCTTAATTGGTTAATTCCAATGGCCCGGGGGCTGGGTGTTTGTGCTATCCCCAACATCCCTGCAACTCACACGCCACATATAACACTATCCCCACCACAATTACACGCAGTTACCTACACATGGCAGATGCCGCCCACCCTCGTCGGAGGGTCTGCCTTACAACGGCTGCACTCGGCCAGAAATAGCCACACGAAATTATTATTACCTTCTGTTACTCTCCTCATGTTTATAGGCCTCCTTAATTGAATTTCGGTCAGTATGTATCCCCCATGGCACTACAGCCCTTGAAGGGCCTTGGCCTACCAGGCGACCGCTGCTCAGCCCGATGGCCTGCACATTGAGAGGTGTCGTGTGGTCATGACGACGAATCCTCTCGGCCATTATTCTTGGCTTTCTAGACTGGGCCAATATGTATATGACTCTAAATTAAAGATAACTTATATATAATGATATGAAAATATTACAAGAAATTATAAATCAGATTACACTTAATCTATCCCTGATGTATGAAAACTAAAAACAGATTTGAATTCAGCGTTAAAATGTCTATAAGAATCGTACATTTTTTCCTTCAGAAATACGATATATTTTTGTGTGATCTTGGCGGGAAGAATGAAATGCTGCACGTTATGAGTCTGTAGCTTACACTATTCTCGAGGAATCTTTGTTTTTATGTATCGTGAATTGTAGCAGAGCGTGTGCCTACCGCCAGAACTTGTCCATGTCCATCGTCCGCAGTAAACAATGACAATTCGCGTATCATCCTTCTTGCAAATAGTGCAATGGGCATGTGGCGTAATGTACACAACTGTATGAACGGAACGTAATATCCGAAAGGAATGTTCATACGTGAAATTAAATATTTGCATCCATTACTGGGTTTAAATTAACACTATACCCTTTGCAATACATACAATTCCATATTATTCACTAAATAAATGTATACTGAAGCATTTCATAACAAAACGAAATTAACATAAATTACATATACCGTAACTTATCCCGTTCCAATGATAATACCATAATGCATACACATGCACTAAAAACGGTATACACTGCTGCATACTCTGCAAAATATTTGTTTTTCCTTTATGTATAAGTTTGGTTTGGACTGCCGAAGCAGAATACTTTTAGCTGTTCTTTCTTCTTTTGTCATGAATTTTAGTGGTTACTGTTCTTCATACAACGAAGAAATGAAAGCATAGGTTATAGATCCAACATAGCGGTGGCTGCGCCGAGGTCGTGATGCACTAAACAAGCTTGCCCACATTGGTGCCTTATCCACAGATACTGAGTAACTCGAAAGATGAACGGTGAGGATAGGTTAGAGCTACAAAATATCGGCATGAACAGTGCAGCTGTTCTGGACTGGTTAGATCCTACTAGTGAAAGGACCACATGAACTAAGAAAATGGTGCCATTATTTAGTTTCAGGCTGTCTCTGTTTTAATTCTTCGGTATAAGTAAGAATTCTTGTTAGGGTAAGTTGGTCCTTGCCTAGTATCGAGGAAGGATCTTTCCTCTCTGCTACTTCAAGTCTCAAAAAACATTATTTTTCTACGATTCCAATATCCCAACCGAATACCAAAACGCCACCAAAATAAACAAAAAATAAGCACATTGTCAAGCTCTTGCTAATATTATCGATTGTCAGCAACAGTGCATTGTAAAGGCTTCTGGTGGCGAACGGAATTTTTACGTATTTGTTTATTTACATTGTTGTACAGACTTCAATATCAGTACACAATATTATGTTGTTTTAGGCCTATACGAGATAATAATAACTGGAGTATTGTATTTATATGCACGTATGTCAAGAGTATGCTCATGTTCCTTATATATGGACTATAAAACTTAGCCTTGCCGGGTTGACTGGCTCAGACGGTTGAGGCGCTGGCCTTCTAAACCCAACTTGGCAGGTTCGATCCTGGCTCAGTCCGGTGGTATTTGCAGGTACTCAAATACGTCAGCCTCGTGTCGGTAGATATACTGGCACGTAAAAGACCTCCTGAGGCACTAACTTCCGGCACCTCGCGTCTCCGAAAACCGTAAAAGATTAGTTAGTGGGACGTAAAGCCAATAACATTATTATTATTAAACAGCCTTCCGATTTCAAATGGTATTAATCGCTTTTATTTCTTAAGGGCATATTATATATTGAAACTAACAAAACATGCAAATATACCAAAATCCGCCCTCTGTTAATGAGAATACATGTGAGGTAACATAATTAAACATTTTAGAAGGAATAGTGTACATCTTCAAAATTCCAACAGATCTTTCATGTAACGTGTGTCCAAAATGTCCACCAGCAGCACTAACATTTGTTCGGCACCTTCGGAGGAAATTCCCTTGCAACCTGCTCAGTATTTACTGGTTTTGATTGATTTCGCGAGCAGCTGCCGAGGCAACCTGCTGGTGACGTTCTACTGAGAAACATTGACTGTAACTTTCTTATCTTGCCCTTCATATGCGCAGAGACTTATCATCAGGGAGTAAACCATTTCTCACTTCATCAGTAAACAACATTCTGAACCATCCATCTCGTGTCTCTTGCATTCTAGACCTTCAAATGCGAGTGGCCCTGTGATATCGTCAAAGTGGATAAATCCTGAGGGGATTTCGTGAATACAGTCCCGCTTCGTGGAGTTTACTGAGCACAGTTTGGGTATTTACAGTAACAGATGTGTCGTCTCAAAACTCGTGGCACAGAGTAGTAGGTGTGAGTATAGGGTGTCTACGTGCTGATTGACGTATATACCGGCCTTGATCTGCCGTTGTTTAGCATGGAAGACCCATGTATGACGATATCCTACTGAATGAGTGTCGTGGAACTATTTCCACAACCCGGAGAGAATACGTTGTTTCATATTAACAATGTTGTCAACGTCAACTTGGTTCATGTCTGGTCGAATTAAAGTGATGATTTAGATTAGATCTGCCGTAGACGGTGGTAGTAAGGTGGTGATTATTGTTTTAAGAGGAATTTATCTTCTAAATAACACGAATGAAAGAAAAAAGGAAGGGATTCGACACTTAGAAAAATTAAGATATAGCCAAAAGAAATGTAAGGCTCACGAATAGCATAAAAATGAAAGAATCCCTAGGCCTCGAATGCTCTACGGAAAGAACAAGAATTGACCAAGGGAGTTCGGGTAGGATAGATGAAAGTGATGAGCCTAGCACAAGTAAGTGAAAGCAATGCCAGAACTCAGCTAAGGGCCCCGTGGTCGCCATATCACGCCCTCAAGTTCAGAGCCCTTGGGACCCCTTTAAATCGCCTCTTACGACAGGCAGGGGGTACCGTGGGTGTTAGTCTACCGTTTCCACCCACAGGGGGTTTTGCCATAGACAGCGAATGATGAGATATTTTAGTGCAGAGTACAATGAAGCGAGGCAAAATGACAAGCTTGCTTGAACGTCATTTCTGTTCTAACATACTGGATGTGTTTATCAGTCCTGAATCGAAAGCCCCTAGCTGTGAAGAAGATAGGGTTGCCGCGGGTTAAATCACATACTTATTACCTAAACATAAATGAAACATACATACTGGACATTTGTTGGTAAACTGGATATACGCTTAAAAGTTTTGTATGAGTGTGTAGGCTACTATTCTGGAGTATTTCCCCATTTTCCACCTAATGGAGCCAAAAGTCTAATATCAGTGTACAAACTCGTCCGACACATTGGCTGAATGGTCAGCGTTGAGGCTTTCGGTTCAGAGGGTCCGGAGTTCGATTCCCAGCCGGGTCGGCGATTTTAATCGCCTCTGATTCATTCTTCAGGTCCGCGGACTGGGTGTTTGTGTTTGTCCCAACACTTTCCTCTTAATATTCAGACAACATACTACACTACCAACCACCGCAGAAACACGCATATAGGGTTGGCGTCAGGAAGAGCATTCGGCCGTGTCCACATGTGCGACGCAGTTCGCACCCGCCACGCCACAGGTGTGGGAAAAGCGGCGGAAAGAGAAGAAGAAAGGAGATCAGTGTAGAAACTCCAAGTGCAAGGAGCGGGTGGCTGCGCAGTTTAGGTCACGTAGCTGTCATGTTACATTGCGGAGGCGTTTGAACCCCACTGTCGGCAGCCCTCAAGATAGTTTTCCACTCTTTCCCATTTTCACACCAAGTAAATGCTTGGGCTCTTCTTTAATCAAAGCCAATGCCACTTCTTTGCCACTTCTAGCCCTTTCCTGTCCCATCGTTGCCACATGACCTTTCTGTGTCCGTGCGACGTAAAGCAAGTTAGAGCTAGAATCTTCATTGCATTGGTATCTATCAATTGCACAAAGTTTTTTTTTTTTTTTTTTTTTTGCTAGGGGCTTTACGTCGCACCGACACAGATAGGTCTTATGGCGACGATGGGATAGGAAAGGCATAGGAGTTGGAAGGAAGCGGCCGTGGCCTTAATTAAGGTACAGCCCCAGCATTTGCCTGGTGTGAAAATGGGAAACCACGGAAAACCATCTTCAGGGCTGCCGATAGTGGGATTCGAACCTACTATCTCCCGGATGCAAGCTTACAGCCACGCGCCTCTACGCGCACGGCCAGCTCGCCCGGTGCACAAAGTTCAGAATCATCAGTTGGTACATAAAGAACGTTTCAGATCGACACAGTTCCAGTTTCAGGTCTAAAGTAAGAACTAGTTGTGGCAGAATCCCTAAATTTAGTTGGTATTCTCTGGATGGGGGTCATTCATTAGTTTTCCAGATCTTGGTCTTATTCAATAAATGTGCCACTTTTCTGTTGGAAAGAAAGTGTGAAATATTTTGAATGTGTTCACATTAATTAATATCAATATTGATAGGAAATGAGCCTCCGTGGCTCAGACGGCAGCGCGTCGGCCTCTCACCGCTGGATACCGTGGTTCAAATCCCGGTCACTCCACGTGAGATTTGTGCTGGACAAAGCGGGGGCGGGACAGGTTTTTCTCCGGGTACTCCGGTTTTCCCTGTCATCTTTCATTCCAGCAACACTCTCCATTCTCATTTCATAGCATATATCAGTCATTAATAAAATCACTTTGGGAGTGGCGACCCCATCGTACTAATAGCCTATATATGATTCATTCATTACATTCCTGATCCGGTCAATGACTGGAAAACAGGTTGTAGGTTTTCATTTTCATTGATAGGAAATGTTCAACAATAGTACAAATTTTAAGAAAACTGATAACACTTCAGCATTCTGCGAGAGAAGTGTGAGTGCTGATGATATATTCATTAACTATACTGATCAATATGTCTGATATCGATAATAATGATAGCGCCTAGATGAGAAAAATTTACACACTGTCGTAATGATAAAAACTACTATTATGTTTTTCTATTGGTCCGATTGATTTTGATAGCTAGTTATTCTAGTATTGGAAATGTTGCACCTGAAGTCTATACTGTAGATGAACTTAAGGTGCTTTAGCTGATCAGAATGAAGTCACCGAAGCAATTGCCTGTCTGCTTCCTATTCCACTCGAAACAGAATTCCATTACGTCAAATGAAGTACTCGATTTCATGAGAGACACTCCACCTGAGAAATCACAGGATATAAGTAAAGTAAACTAGTGTCCTCATCCCGAGGTGATGCAGCTCTTTTCAGGCACACCCCCAATGGAGGTGAGCTGCATGTACCATTTCAACCCCATACCAAACCTCCTACCATTGTTAAATTTCTGGTTGTCCCGGTAATCGAACCCGGGCCCCCGAGGACGGCGGCTAATATTACTAACCGTTAGGTTACGGAGGCGGACATTACAAGAGATGAATTAATCATTTCAGACTCATTCTCATGTTCACGAGGAGCATTGCGCATTGCAAAGAAAAGTTCTATTCTCCACTTGGTCTTAGCAAGTGTTAATCGTGGAAATCCATATACGATAATGCACAGGCAAGAACAATATTTCAAAGACTTTTAATCGATGTTCATTCTCTTGAACTACAGAGCTTTTCCTTGTGCCGCACCAAGCCGGCCTTGGTGATGCAATTCCTTTATTTTTACATCTCCTTGGCAGTCGTTGTCGCCATTAGCGATAACATTACCAAAATATGACGTGGAGCTTATAATTTCTCCTTGATGATGGTACTCTAGCCATCTGTATTGTGATTCAGTCTGTCTCTCGCTCCCCGAGTGTTAAGATGGTCTGATCGTGGAACCAACAATGGAAGGATCGAAAATGATGAGCAAATTGCGATTTAAAATTTGTTTCTTGATTTAATAATTGCTCCCACCATCTTGCATTTACTTGTTTCAACGCTCGACTCTGTGCTGGGTGTCATTATTCTGAACGACGTAAATATTTTTGAGATTCCGCATGTGCTGCTCCCAGGTATTTCATTTTATTTTATTTCACGTGCCATACTTACAAGAACGGTTCTGTGTGATTGCATTTCCGTAGTCTTTTATTACCTTTCTTTGCGGGATGTTAGTTAATTTATCTTGTGTGTATCTTAAATTCTTTCTTTGTTTGTGTGCACACGCGCGAGAGCGGAGAGTGGTATCTACTTGTCCGTTTGTTTGGGTCTGTGTGTTTGTGGGTTTTGAAAGCATGCACTTCTGTTTTCTCGTCGTTTTGACTCATGGTTGAGCATTGGCTTATTGTATGATTTGATGCTACTGGGTTTAATCCATGTTTGTCCACGTGAGGCAATTTGGATGTCCTGGGTAGCGCGGGTCGACGAAAGTTATGACTGCTATGATTATATTTGGATCAGCCTTGCCTATTTTTGTGGTGGTCCAGCATTGTATCTGTGGTGTTCGAACCAAGCTCGTGAGTCCATGATATACATCGCGTGCCTTGACATGTCGACCTAGTCTGGGTCGATTTTTATATTAGATATCTGTTCTTGTTCGTATGTATGTGTGCGCGCCTATGCTGTCTGCCTGAGTGCGGTTTAGAGTACTCTCCGTATCTCGTAATAATATTTTTTAAATTTTTCATTCTTTTTCTTTTCTGCTTTCGTTTTATTTGGCTGGTTTGCGCCTGCGTGATGTATTATTTTATATTTCTAGGCCGTTATTTGCTCTATTGTCGGCGCTTGTGTTTTATTTTTGTAACTGTAGCAACATCTCCTTGAAGACTGATTCTGCTCCTTTGGGAGGCTGTGCTATGGGCATTGTTGTTGTGACGCGCTAGCATCGAGCTGACGCTCGTTTGGAGCACGGGAATACTAACTTTTGATATGTGTGCGGTTCGCATTCATACGATTATATTATCCCATTGTGGTTCGATTTTCTGGTTCTTTTGGTAACGTGTTCCAAGTCACATTTTCATACATTTTCGGAGCAAGTCTGTATTCGTATGTGGTCATACTGAATTGAATTGGGCGACTGTGTGCACTCTCGCCGAGAAATACAGAAACCTACTTTCTTGTTAAACATGGTCCTACTCGATACGCATTTTGCCGGCAGTTATGTAAGTTACTATTCAAAGCAGCTCCCCATTTTCTTATTTTCACTTTAGTATTGTGTGTTGATAATAAGCCCCATTTTTATCCAATCTTATATTCATGGGGTTATGGTTCTTACCTTTCCTGTCATTATCTCCCCTTTTTATCTACGCGCGGGTCCAGCTCCGAACTGTCTTACTTCTTTCCAGTCCATCCACGGTACTTTATGAAGAGAGGTAAGTGAGGTGGGTATTTGTAATTATGTCTTGTATCTTGATGTGTTATCGTAAAGTGTGTGTGTGTGATCCTTTCATTTATATCGTTCTTGAAGTAACTTCGAAAACATCTCACACAGAACAGGATGAAAGACATACCGTGAATTTGGTTACGTACCAGAAGCGACCGAGCCGGATGTGACCACACCAAAACCATGCAGCTAGTTACCGAGTGGATTAAGCATTGTGTCGCATGCGACCAATCAGTCAATCAATCAATCAGTCTGTCAGTCACCACTGATCTGCATTTAGCGTAGTCTCGGTAGTGTCAGATGCCTGTTGGATGTTTACCTAGTATTTTCTAAAATCATTTCAGATAATTTTCAATTTCATCAAACATTTCCCTTGGTAAATTATTCTAATCCCTAACTAATATTCCTCCAAACGAATACTTACCCCAGTTTGTCCTCTTGAATTCCAACTCGTCTTAATATTGTGATATTTCCGACGTAAACTTATTCGTCTAGTAACGGCATCCTACGCTATTTCTTAACTGACAGCTCAAAACATCCCGATTATTCGCCTCCCTTCTCGCAAGGTTTAGCTTAACGGTGCCAGCTACAGACCTAGAAATTACGCCATTGTGATCCTCTCGCCTTGATCTATTATGTTAATTTAGTGCATCAGTTACCTTCCATGCTGTATATAGTGGAATATGCTTTGATTATGTAAGATTCAAAGTATCTTAATAAATGCTACCACTTCTTATGATTACCTTGAACCTTTTCTTTAGCGTACAGCTTTTAATATCAGAAGTATCCGAGGGCAAGTTTGGCTGCCAGTTCTCTAGTTGCTTTTCCCGATACCGATACCCCGATGGGGGTAAGATACACGTACTGCTGTGTGAGGGGGTAGGTGTAATGGTGCGGGCAAAAAATGGGAAGGAAGTGATCATGGGCAACGGAAAGGTATCTTGTCAATTATTGTCATTAACGTTAACAACAGTAAATATTAGCAAGACTTTCGAATTCCATTTTATATCAACTGTTTAAAGCATGAAATGTAACAAGCCATTTACGTACTTATCATAATCCCAAAATATTTATCACCTGTACAATTCCTGAAGAGTTATCCATTCAACAATTTTTTTCATCAGTAAAACTGTCAAGATATGTTTCCTCGAAGATCACTCTAGTGATACTCTTCTCACATCCGTCCACATACCCTGCTTCCGTCATCCACAGATCTTTGCGTGTTTGTGTACTTTTCTAGTGTTGTCTATCTCTTATTCATATTTCACAACGAACCTCCGTTCGTCTTATCAGCGTTATGCACAAGCATTTTTTTTAGTTATTTTATTTATAAGTTTACTCACCTGATGTAAGACGGCGGAAACAGTTCATGTGAACTCCCATTCATATCGTAGAATTTGTAATTTCATCCTATCATTTCTGGATTCATGAGATGAAACAATTTTCGAGTCCAATGTGTATGATACAGAAATTCAACAATTAGAAAGATTTATACAAAGAATATTTAATGAAGAACAGTACCTCGTCTTCAATCTTTTAAAACTCTTGGAAAGTGAATTAAATCCTTGTAATTACTTGAACTATAGTATTTATTTATTTTAAAACCTCCCTCATTATAGGATTGTCATTAGGATAAAGTATACTTCATTTTTCAATACGTAACTTATCATCGCTGCTTAAAAAGTTTTAAAAATACTATATAATAAACCATATGAGCATGGAAAATGAAATGTCACATACAGTACAGAAAAATATGTGGTGGATTTCCAAAGGAAATTATTGTAGCCACACTGTTGGACAATTACTTTATAAGGTGTGATCAAAACGTTTCAGACATGCAACGTAACGCAACTCGCATGCGTGTATATAAGCACGGACGTGTAGACAAAGGGATTAGTGTGGCAATAGTGTCGTGCCGAGGTGCGTGCGGTAAATGTGGCCACGTGAACTATGGTGACATTATTGCCAAACGCGTCCAAACAGGACCAACGCGCTTTTATTCTGTTCTTGGCTGCCGAAGGACAAACACCGTGGACATCCATCGGAGAATGAAGGCTGTATAAGGGCAGCATGTCTGTCGAAAACCACCGTTGTAGAATGGTGCACCAAGTTCGGTCTGGGTCGCGTTTCGACACAAGTCGCCGGTCGATCTGAGAGGCCAGCCCCTTCCGCAAAGGTCTTCAAGCAGAAGATACGCCAACTCAAGTGGGAGATACTCGAGCACCCACCCTATGGTCCTGATCTCTACCCTTGCGATTATCACGCCTTCGGTCCCCTCAAAAAAGACCTTAAAGGGTCGATGCTTCCTGTCGGACGAAGATGTACAGCAGGCGGTTATGGACTTCTTCACGCAGCAGGACACGGTGTTTTCCACACGGGGATTTTCAACCTGTTGCGTCGGTGAGGTGAGTGCCTCAATGCACACGGCGATTTTGCCTAATTGACATCCCGGTTCAGGACTGTACGGCCGTGGAACGGAAACTTTCTGATCGCCCCGTATGGAAACACAGGCAGATTACTAAAGCCAATCAACGGCATTTATTTTGAAAATCAGGCAGTGAAAATTGCCAGTCCTTCTTTTAAGATAGTTTCAAGGACTTAGCAAAATGCTCATTCATTACCCATATTGTTCGTTGTTTTCATAGATAATTTACGGAATGTTAAAAGGGTGGGAGTGAACTAGATGAATAGGTAGTAAGTAGTTCAAAGCTATATTACGGTACTATCTCAAGGAAAACGAAGAAGAA
Source organism: Anabrus simplex (assembly GCF_040414725.1). NCBI lineage: Eukaryota > Metazoa > Arthropoda > Insecta > Orthoptera > Tettigoniidae > Anabrus > Anabrus simplex. Next base: position 118,822,038 of record NC_090265.1, read on the forward strand.
GCAGATCAGGTTACATTGCAAACTTTTGTTGTACTACGTGAGATAAAAAAAAGACGTATGTCTGTTTTTAATGCCGGGAGATCCCAGGACGTGTTCGGCTCGCCGGGTGCATGTCTTTTGATTTGACTCCCGTAGGCGACCTGCGCGTCGTTATGAGAATGAAAAGATGATGAAGACAACATATACACCCAGCCCCCGTGCCAGGGAAATTAACCAATAATGGTTAAAATTACCCACCCTGCCGGGAATCGAACCCGGGACCCCTGTGGCCAAAGGCCAGCACGCTAACAATTTAGCCATGGAGTCGGACACTACGTGAGATGAAAGCAGAATGGAAATCTACAAAAGCATTGTTAGTACCGAGCTTATGAGATGTGAATGTGAATCGTAGGATGATGGCATGTGCAAGATATTTGGAGAAATATTTGGTGTTTACCTTCCAAAATTTATTAAAACTCAGTCGCTGATCGCCTAAAATAATGCTGGTTTTTCTGCCGGGTGATAGAGTAAAATGGAATGTCACAAATGGACAAGCTGGTATTACGACTTTGAAATAGGATTGCACTCAGCCACGCAAGGAACTACTGATTTTATACGTCCGGTGATCTGTCCTCCGGCTCTGTCGTCTGGTATAGTGGCGCGCTGAGTCGATGACTGCTCGGTTAGTGCACTACATTAGTTCCTTTCGCTCTAACGAAGCTAGCCCCTGAACAATCAATACACTTTTCATTCTGAATTAGCTCTATTGCGTTGAATTCGTAACACTCACGCGTTTTCCTCCCGAATTCACTTTGCCCTTAGGAAAACACAGGGCAAGCCATGAAAATGATTCATTGCGTACGTGCAGTCTTAATCGGATCCTGGGGATACCCCAGCAGCCTGCAGCGAATATATGGAATCAAAGTTGAAACATGATATCCAAGATATACACTGACTGACAGAGCAAATGCAACACCAAGAAGGAGTGGTCAGAACTTTATGCCAATTGCAGGGTAAACTGACGTCACTGAGGTATGCTCATGATGTGAAATGCGCCGCTGTGCTGCGCACGTAGCGAACGATAAATGGGACACGGCGTTGGCGAATAGCCCACTTCGTACCGTGATTTCTCAGCCGACAGTCATTGTAGAACGTGTTGTCGTGTGCCACAGGACAAGTGTATAGCTAAGAATGCCAGGCCGCCGTCAACGGAGGCATTTCCAGCAGACAGACGACTTTACGAGGGGTATGGTGATCGGGCTGAGAAGGGCAGGTTGGTCGCTTCGTCAAATCGCAGCCGATACCCATAGGGATGTGTCCACGGTGCAGCGCCTGTGGCGAAGATGGTTGGCGCAGGGACATGTGGCACGTGCGAGGGGTCCAGGCGCAGCCCGAGTGACGTCAGCACGCGAGGATCGGCGCATCCGCCGCCAAGCGGCGGCAGCCCCGCACGCCACGTCAACCGCCATTCTTCAGCATGTGCAAGACACCCTGGCTGTTCCAATATCGACCAGAACAATTTCCCGTCGATTGGTTGAAGGAGGCCTGCACTCCCGGCCTCCGCTCAGAAGACTACCATTGACTCCACAGCATAGACGTGCACGCCTGGCATGGTGCCGGGCTAGAGCGACTTGGATGAGGGAATGGCGGAACGTCGTGTTCTCCGATGAGTCACGCTTCTGTTCTGTCAGTGATAGTCACCGCAGACGAGTGTGGCGTCGGCGTGGAGAAAGGTCAAATCCGGCAGTAACTGTGGAGCGCCCTACCGCTAGACAACGCGGCATCATGGTTTGGGGCGCTATTGCGTATGATTCCACGTCACCTCTAGTGCGTATTCAAGGCACGTTAAGTGCCCACCGCTACGTGCAGCATGTGCTGGGGCCGGTGGCACTCCCGTACCTTCAGGGGCTGCCCAATGCTCTGTTTCAGCAGGATAATGCCCGCCCACACACTGCTCGCATCTCCCAACAGGCTCTACGAGGTGTACAGATGCTTCCGTGGCCAGCGTACTCTCCGGTTCTCTCACCAATCGAACACGTGTGGGATCTCATTGGACGCCGTTTGCAAACTCTGCCCCAGCCTCGTACGGACGACCAACTGTGGCAAATGGTTGACAGAGAATGGAGAACCATCCCTCAGGACACCATCCGCACTCTTATTGACTCTGTACCTCGACGTGTTTCTGCGTGCATCGCCGCTCGCGGTGGTCCTACATCCTACTGAGTCGATGCCGTGCGCATTGTGTAACCTGCATATCGGTTTGAAATAAACATCAATTATTCGTCCGTGCCGTCTCTGTTTTTTCCCTAACTTTCATCCCTTTCGAACCACTCCTCCTTGGTGTTGCATTGTCACTGTCAGTCAGTGTAAATAATCTGGCTGCCTGCTGTCATTTCTTGATGGTTACAGTACTTTTGCATCCATCTCTTGGCACAGGCAAGAGCAAAGTGTAGCTTCCACTGAAGTCCCAGTCTCATCCATGGCTGTGACCATATGGAAGCTGTTGGGGTATGGGTGGTGCTGATTAATGACATTCAGAGCACAACCAGCGTGTCTGAGTGTCATGAAAGATGTTGTTCATAGGGTTAGTTGTGCTACAATAGCACTGTCTGGCCCAGTGAGGAAAGCAATGGCAAACTACCTCACTCCTCATCTTGCCTAGTACGCCTCATTTTGGTACTGCCATTGGTTTGTGTGGTTTCCCTGTAACAGCATAGCCTTTGGTGATGCTATTTGAGGATCCAACCAGCCTCTGGGCTGATGACCTAACAGACAGACAAATAATCCGGACAAGAAACAAATTACGAACACCTCGTCCTTACTCATCACATCTAAAGACCAATTTTCGAATTTGTTAAATAAAACAAGCTTTAGAAATGCATAGCTCATACGTAAGGCTTCTGATTCAGTGCGTAAACACCTTTAGTTACCAAAAACAACAAAATAATTCAATATCCCATCAGATTAATTAATTTCGTGAGGCTATTTCTAGCCGAGTGCAGCTCTTGTAAGGCAGACCCTCCTGTGAGTGTGGGCGGCATCTGCCATGTGTAGGTAAGTGCGTGTTAATGTGGTGGAGGATAGTGTAATGTGTGAGTTGCAGGGATGTTGGGGACAGCACAAACACACAACCCCCGGGCCATTAGAATTAACCAATGAAGGTTAGAATCCCCGACCGGGCCGGGAATCGAACTCGGGACCCCAACGAGTCGAACAATAAACTCGTGTCCTCATCCTGAGGTGGTGCATCTCTTTTCAGGCACACCCCCAATGGAGGTGAGCTGCATGTGCTATTTCAACCACATACCAGCCCTCTCGCCATTCTTAAATATCTGGCAGTACCGGGAATCGAACCCACGCCCCCGAGGACGGCAGCTAATAACACTAACCGCTGCGCTACGAAGGCAGTATTCCATCGAGACCCACGGACAGCGTCGTGTGTCGATAACCAGCTCCCGAACAGCAGCGAGAAGAAAGACCGCCTCACGTCAACCCATGTTAGGGAAATATTGACATACAAGTTAAGACGAAGTGTAATTCAGTTCAGTGTATTGTTTAGAATGGAGTTGCTTATACTGTTATTGGCGTAGCTGTTGACTTAGCCAGTGTGAACATTAATGCAACAATGTTGAAACGATTTCTCCGTGATACTGACATTGACAACGCCTTCCTACAAGAAGGCTCCCTTCTTGTGTTACCCACATCCTCACCAGAGATGTACACATTCCGGAGAGTAGGCAGGAAAGCTAGTCGCACGTAGGCAACACATAAGGCAGGCTGCTGCACTCCTGTCCAGGTCAAGCTCAGCCCAGCTTCGGCAGGCTACAGGCTAACTTGCTTGCTTACATTCTTCTTCCTACTGGCTAATCAACGTAGCAGTTTAATTTACATTTATTTGTTCATTGTGAAGGTAGACAGTAATGAGGCTACTTGCCTGAATTTATATAGGATTCGTCAACACAATATTTAAGTAATGATTATTTAGTATTATGTCAGTATTTACAAAGTAATGTTTAAATTTACTTACTACAGACGTCTTGTGTAAACAAAATAACTAATAATGTTTCACTCCGTCAAAAATATTTGTCTAAATAAATACCAGTACCTCTGTACAAATTATTTCGATATAGAAATAAACCCAGTCCAGAAAGCCAAGAAAAACGGCCGAGAGGATTCGTAGTTCTGACCACACGACACGTCATAAAATGCAGGCCTTCGAGATGAGCAGCGGCTGCTTGGTAGGACATGCCCCTTAGGGGCTATTGCGCCCTTGTGTTTGCTTTTCTTTATTTAGATAAACATAATTAAAATTGAGGTAAATATCGCTATAAATGTATTATGGAAATGTCGAAGAGGATCAGAAGCAAAGAGATACATAATATAAATACAAGTGAAAAATATCTCAATAGACACTAATTTAAAGTGAAGTTCTTGGGATGAATTCGATAATTTAGCAATCCTCTCCCCACAAAAATAAAATAATATCTATATATATGAGTTTTGTCTGTACATTGCTCAGAATTTAAAAATAATGGTATTTCTGTATCGGTCATGTCCATAGTAACAAGAAAATGCACTTTTTACTTTTCCGTAATTTCTGTCTGTCTGTCTGTCTGTCTGTCTGTCTGTCTGTCTGTCTGTCTGTCTGTCTGTCTGTCTGTCTGTCTGTCTGTCTGTCTGTCTGTACACGCATCACGAGAGAACGGTTGAAGAGAATTTAATGAAAATCGGTATGTGAAGTCGGGGGATGATCCTCTACAATCTAGGCTATAAATCACTTTACTCACGCTGAGTGAAATGGTAGTTTAGGGGAAGGCCTAAAATTGAATTCTCAAATATTGTTGTTATTAGTAGTCCTATTTTGATGAAAATCGGTATGCAAAGTCAGGAAACAAGTCGCTATAGTCTAGACTGTAAATTATTTTATTCACGCTGAGTGAAATGGTAGTTTAGGGGAAGGCCTAAAATGTAATTCTCAAATGTTTATTTGAGGTGTAATCGATGAATGCTGCATAACTAAGGTTATATAGTATTAAATTTCCTATTATTCATGTCTTATACATTGTTACCGTACTGGCTATGATCACAAAGATATTAATGAATTTTGATTTTTGTTACTAAGTCCATATCAGCGCCGAGTAACGAGGAAATGGGTAAACAGTATTTAATGAAAATCGGTGTGTAAAGTCAGAGAATAAGAAACTACAGTTTATGGTATAAAATATTTTACAAATCACAGAGTCGAAAGAAAAATAAGTGTGAAGGCCTACAATATAGAAAGCTCATAACATTGATCAACAATATTACATTGACCATTGTTTGTCGTGATGTGCTTTGTGTCTTCTGTTGCCCCTCATCTCCGGTAGATACGATTACTGCTGCGTACAGAGTATTTTTTTATTTGATTTACGTCGCACCGACATAGATAGGTCTTATGGCGACGATTGGATAGGAAAGGGCTAGGAGTGCATTAGGCCTTAATTAAGGTACAGGCCCAGCATTTGACTGATGTGAAAGTGGGGAACCACGGAATACCATCTTCAGCGCTGCCGACATTGGGGTTCGAATTCACTATCTCTCGGATGCAAGCTGACAGCTGCGCACCGCTAACCACACGGTCAACTCGCCCAGTCGTACAGAGTTTAACAGCCTGCCTGAATATTGATGGGAAGTAGCTGTGGAGTTAGATAACTTTCTTCCTTAGCATGCCATTCCCCTGGTTTATAAATTTTCTGATACTACTGGTACGTAACGCACTGGATTATCATAGCATTCGGGCTATTCAATCCCTACTCTGAGGCACTGATTGGAATGAACAGTGTGCATATTTAGCGGAATAATGGCAGATGTGTGTTCATGGCAATCTGCGGCCTGGTCATCCCAGCTCTGGAACTTTGGAATATTAGATTGGCACCGCAATCTAACCGCAGCACTGTTCGTTAAAAGTGATAAAACGTGCGGCTTTCCATTTGATCGAGTATTATATATGATATCATTGCTTTTAATCGCTAAATTCATACGTTTTTGTAATGACCTATGTTGATTTCAGGTTAGGAAAACCACAAAGTCAGTCTTTCTGAGAATCCCGTAGCGAAGCACGGGTACATCAGCTAGTATAAATATATATTTTAGATGTGTATTTTTGACACTTGCTCCCTTAGTTTGTGATCTCCTAATACATCTCTCATTCCAATATTTAATCCATGGACAAATTACCATTTCTGTGTATTACTGTGAGTTCATTACGTCTTTGTGCATCAAGAAGCGAACGGTTTTCAGTGATTGAATTCGCCGAGGGTCCGCGTCTGTGGTGTAGTGGGTAGTGTGATTAGCTGCCAACCCCGGAGGCCAGGGTTCGATTCCAGGCTCTGCCACGAAATTTGAAAAGTGGTACGGAGGCTGGAACGGGGTCCACTCAGCCTCAGGAGATCAACTGAGTAGAGGTGGGTTGGATTCCTACCTCAGCCATTCTGGAAGTGGTTTCCCGTGGTTTCCCACTTCTCCTCCAGGCAACTGCCGGGATGGTACCTTATTTAAGGCCACGGCTGCACCCTTCCCTCTACTCAGCTGACCTCCCGAGACTGAGTGGACCTCGTTCCAGCCTTCGTATTACTTTTCAAATTTCGTGGCAGAGTCGGGAATCGAACCCGGGCCTCCGGGGGTGGCAACTAATCACACTTCCCACTACACCACAGAGGCGGACCCTTGGGGAATTCAATCACTGAAAAACATTCGCGCCTTGATGCGTAAAGACGTAATGGACTCACCTAATACACAGAAATGGTAATTTATCCAGGGTACCCCTTCCAATCTTCCAGACCCCCCTCCCCACAAGGCACCTGTTCGGCATAGCAGGTGAGGCCGCCTGGGCGAGGTATTGGTAATCCTCCCCAGTTGTATCCCCGACCCAGAGTCTGAAGCTCCAGGACACTGGGAGTCGGGAATCGAACCCGGACCTCCGGGAGTGGCAGCTAATCACTACACCACAGAGGCGGACCCTTGGGAAATTCAATCACTGAAAAACATTCGCGCCTTGATGCGCAAAGACGTAATGGACCCACAGTAATACACAGAAATGGTAATTTATCCCGGATACCCCTTCCGATCTTCCCAACCCCCTCCCCGCTACCCACCAGTTCGGCATAGAAGGTGAGGCCACCTCGGCGAGGTAATGGTTATCTTCCCCAGTTGTATCCCTGACCCAAAGTTTGAAGATCCAAGACACTGTCCTTGAGGCGGTAGAGGTGGGATCCCTCGTTGAGTCCGAGGAAAAAAACGACCCTGGGGGTTAAACATATAAAGAAGAAGAGGAAGAAGAAGGAGAAGAAGAATTCCGCGAGGAACTGATGATCCTCGCTCTGGATGCACACGTGGCGGATGTTTTCAGCATTTTCTCGCTACACAGGGAATCCAGGGAATCGTTTGGAAATTACTTTTCCACCACCGCAGTATATCTTTGTCGTCAATAAAGCCCTCTTATAAGTACCTACTGACCTCATCATGTATCTACACTAACATAGAGCGGCTTACGCGTCGAATCAGTAGTAATCTCCACGTACACACTTGTCAAGTCCGGCACTCCAAACGGCTCTCATGAAGCTTGTCAGGCTTATGAAAATCCAGGTTTTGTCCCGCTAGTACTATCGTGACCGGGCGAGTTGGCCGTGCGCGTAGAGGCGCGCGGCTGTGAGCTTGCATCCGGGAGATAGTAGGTTCGAATCCCACTATCGGCAGCCCTGAAGATGGTTTTCCGTGGTTTCCCATTTTCACACCAGGCAAATGCTGGGGCTGTACCTTAATTAAGGCCACGGCCGCTTCCTTCCAACTCCTAGGCCTTTCCTATCCCATCGTCGCCATAAGACCTATCTGTGTCGGTGCGACGTAAAGCCCCTAGCAAAAAAAAAAAAAAAAGTACTATCGTGCTCAGTACAAGTGCACCCTTGCTTCGCTGACGCGCAAGCTAAGCTGCTTCGCTTGTTGCAGAGTAGCTCGGACAAGCAACCCTGAAGTAGAATTTGTACAACTTTGATTCTCACATTACAACCAGTACATAAATATTGGCAACAGTAGCGACAATTACGAATTAGAAGTGGTGAGGGCACAAAAATATATACAGGGTGGTCGGAAGCAACGTGAAACAAGTATACAGACGTTGAAGAGTTGGTCATACTGATAAGTAATTTGAAAATTATATGTCGATATATCACGCCGTTATCGTTCTATCAGCTGCTGAAGTTAGGCAATCAGATTGCTTCGTGGGAGAATTGAAATGGGCTTAAAGAGTCGATGTTGCTAAATCTGCGCGTGGTTTGAATTTTGAAGCCTTCTAAAAAGTATCCTCCCCATAGAGGTTTTACATGTTGCCATTGATGCTTTCACGGGTTATGCCGTGTCAAGAAAATAAGGTGAAATTCTTTACGTTCGAAGAGAAATGTGCTCTGCGTCATAAGAAGAAAATCTCTACTATCCACGAGAGCTTTGAATGCAGGTATTATAATAGAAGTGTGAATGGTATGTTCATTCGTCACCAGATGGCTCCCTGGACGCAATTCAGCGCTAGCGTTCGCAGCATCAAACACTAAGACGCCGTGGGTTTCAACCAATGCCACCGTAGCATGCTTTCTATGGGGCGAACCTATCAGCAGGGTAGTCCTTGTACAAGTCCCCCCAACCCACTGGAGGAGTTTATTTCTTCTATTGGCGCTCTCATAAGCCACCCGCAGATTTAGCAACAGCGCCTCGCAAAGCCCATCTGAATTCTCCCGCGAAGCGATCTGATTGGCTAACTTCAGCAGTTGATAAAATGGCATCGGCGATAGATATCTAATCATTTTTTCCAATTATTTATCTGTATGACCAACCTTCCAACGTTCCTATATCCGGTTCACGTTCTTTCCTACCAACTTGTAGACAATAATATTCCCGGGTTTTAGAGATACAGTATATCGGGTGAAAGTGGTGAAGGTGGAAGGGGGGGGGGTGGGGGAGGACATAAAATTGAACAATATAGGTACAGAATGGAAAGATTTTTAATGATCCCTGAGCGAACTTCGACCGAGAGGTAAAGTTTCACTGTCTACCAACTTAAGTGCGGTAATAATAGCTTTTCTGGTTGAGATTTTTATTCAATACTATACAATAAAACTTTCACAAAAGGAACAACATTTCACATGCATTACTAACAAATAAAAGTACGGAATGATTGCACAATTAAAGTCATTTAGTATTTGACTGCACACTAACGAAGTAACAGACACTAGATAGATCTGCATAGAGATATTGGCTGACAAGGAAACTCTTCCAAACATAAGTCTCCGACCTGACTGATATTTGGTACAACGACTTCAGTAGAAATGCTTTATTCGGCCATATAAAATTAGAGGCACAGTCGTAAATTTAGCTCCTGTTTTGGGGTGGAAAAAATTTGTTCATTTAGGTACCGCACAGACGGGAGTGAGCGGCGGGAAGCAGGTAGTGGCGGGACAGCCCGCCAGTTCATGTGCCACGTTCTCACTCTTTCTCTCTCGCACACGCATTACTTCCTCACATCTGTCTGCTTCCTACCGCTCGCTCATGTCTACGCGCTGTGCTTAAATGAGCGGCCATATTTGAGTAATATGTACGTCATTCGCTTAGTGTTCTATGATCGGGGAAGACTTTTCGCTGGTTTGACATCATCTTCAGGTGTCCTCCAATAATTATCTTCTATACTTTATAGGTGTGGAAATATTGTCTTACGTTTAACACGGTTTTGGTTCCCTGTTGGTTCATAAATACCTATTAGGGTAGTATCGTTAACGTGCTCGGATATAATTATTCTTGAACAGTGCACACCTTCGAGTTCCGAATCACATTATTGTTAGGAAACCTGTTCCTGTTCAAGCAAGCACGCCGATCAGTGGCGGCGATTACGGGCGACTCTGCCCCCACCCCCACACACACACACTTTGTGGAGAAAACATTACATTTTTATTCCATTTTAGTATGCCTGAAGCAAGGAATTATTAAAATGAATCAATTTGTACAAACACTGTTGACTTATAAGCTAACTCCTTCCTTGATTTCCTTAATTATTAAGAAAAAAATATGCACTAAATATCCAACCGATTGGTACAGCGCAGCAGCAAGTAGTGGGCACTCACGCAACAGCGTGTGCTTTGAGCTGTGAGGAAGGGTAGCAGGGGTATACGATAACAGCATAATTCACAATCTTGCCGCTCACACTCGTTAGTCCGGCAGTCTCACCCACAAGGAAACCATTCGAACTTGGACCTTTAAGTGAATTGGTGCTGTCAACTTACTATCCGAAGTTCCACAGGTTCACACTAGAGCAGGGCCTATCAAACGCCCAAAATCTCACGCGTGCAGAGCGAGGCGCAAGAGCTCCGTGCACTGTGCATCGGTGCCGCTCGCCATGACTCGGATCAACGCTTCGTCTCTGGGCTACTCGGCTAAGCTCGGCTCTACTCGGCTATACTCGGCTCAACTCAGCCCGGATTTGGAGCGCTACGGCGCAAGTGGGGCAGAGGGAGACAGGCGGAGCGAGCGAGACAGGCGTGAGGAAAGAAAGAGTAAGCGCTATTGTTCCAAATCGAGGAGTGGGGGTCTGCACTCTGGTCAACCAAGCCAAGTCGTCTTTTGCACCGTGCACAGTGCATGCACCACGCGCATGCACTCTGAGAGGCCCTGCACTAGAGCTAAACCCATGATCTCCGCAAAATATACGGAACTCGAAACTTTAACAAACTGAAATTTACAGTATTAAGTGCACCGTACAGAACTATTACACATGATGTAAAATAACTGAATATCTCCCAGATAAGAACTTGCTTTGATAATTTATATCAGGCATTTAGTGTTTTTGTATTACATGCCAAGGTAATATCGAAACGAAAGACAAAATTATTTTTCACTTATTTCATATGTTCGCAATTTACTTAATTAAATTCTGATAATTCCTCAAGGGCAGTGACCTGTATCGTGAGATTTTGGGGCGGGAATGGAACTGGGGAGGAGGACCAGTACCTCGCCCAGGTAGCCTCGCCTGCTGTGCTGAACAGGGATCTTGTTGGGAGATGGGAAGATTGGAAAGGATAGACAAGGTAGAGGGAAGGAAGCAGCCGTGGCCTTAAATTAGGTACTATTCCGGCATTTGCTTGGAGGAGAAGTGGGAAACCACGGAAAACCACTTCCGGGTTGGCTGAGGTGGGAATCGAACCCACCTCTAATCAGTTGACTTCCCGATGCTGAGTGAACCCCGTTCCAGTCCTAGTACCACTTTAGAAATTTCCTGACAGAGCCTTGGGTACCCTCGCTGAATCCGAAGAAAGAACCAACCCTAGACGGTAAACTAATTAAGAAAGAAAGACTGTCCTATTATCCACTCAATCACTTGCTGTTTGAACTGGGATAATGCTGTCACAACCAATCGAATCGGCTTCTGGTTGTCGATGTCTGCGAGGAGCAGGTTCATGTGTCGACACATTGTTGTGTACAACGATAAGCAATGCTTTTGAAGATGAGTCTTATCACCGTTTGTGATTAGCTGGTCTCATCATTCTGCACTAACAATATACATGCATTTCTGAAGTATGCATATTCCATCTTAAAAATATTTCCTTACATTGTTCATTCTCGAGAAGTGAGCAGTATTCTTAACGGTTGTAGTAGACTTTACGTGGATAGTTTATTAAGCATACGACTGCGTGATGATTAACGAAGCTAACAGGTATCGCTTGTAGTATTTAGATTGGATGAGTGTTTGTGAAACATATAATGCAGTCAATACGTGAAGAAGAGTTGTACTGGATGTAAGTATACTGAGAATGGGTGACAATCCACTTATACACAATAACAATAAGTTTCAGGGAGGTTGTAAGATAATTTAAGTCACAGTTCGCCGCAGAATTTTGCCCCGTCGAATCTTCTGTTCGGTAAACACAATTCAAATCCCCGGCGAGGATTTTTTTCTCTTTTCTTTACACCGTTACAGCCTCATTGGACCACGATTATTTAGGTTTCAAACCCGGGCCTCCGGGGGTGGGAGCTAATCACACTAACCACTACCTCACAGAGGCGGACTACGACAGTATTTAACGTACATTCAGGATATTGTGGACGGTGTTATTATTCGTGCTCTTTTGTACCACATAGCCGGCCCCACGGTGTATGCGTAGCGTGCCTGCCTCTTACGCCGAGACGCCAGGTTTTATTCCCGGCCGGGTCAGGGATTTTTAAACGGATCTGAGGGCTAGTCCAAGGTCTACTCAGCCTACGTGATTACAATTGAGGAGCTGTCTGACGGTGAGATTGCGGCTTCGCTCTAGGACGGAGAGGATTTGTCGTGCTGACCACAAGACACCTCATATTCTGCAGGCCTTCGGGCTGAGCAGTGGTCGGTTGGTTGTTCAAGGACCTTCGGGATGGTAGGGGTGGAGATGGGGATTGTACCACATGAACAAAGATCGCTGGAAACTAATGAAAGTGGACAGCTGGAAGATAGGTATTGGTTTAACACAATGCCTCCTTGTTTGAACTCTTTCTTATTTGATGAGCTCAGTTCCAAGGTTCTTCTAAGGTATAATAAATGATTTTATCTGACATTCGTTATTTATTACAAGGCGCCTTTTGGTGAATGTACTGTTCGGAAAGTGTTATAATTTGTACTGCTAAGACCTTTTCAAGAAGCCCCGTGGCTCAGGCGGCAGCGTGCCGGCCTCTCACCGCTGGGTTCCGTGGTTCAAATCCCGATCACTCTATGTGAGATTTGTGCTGGACAAAGCGGAGGCGTTGTAATGACTTACAGCAACATTGTCAGAGAAAATTTGAAAATAATATTTCCAGAACAGTAGTTAAATCATGTGTAGAATAATAAAAATAAAGGTCATGAACTAATTGATTAATTCAGGTTAATACAACCTGACCAACGTACTCAACATCTGAAGACAGTAAATTTCCACATTTTGATAATAATAAGATGTCTATAAGTAGGATCACCGACAATAAAGTCTGCGTAACTTTCTTATTTATTTGTATTTTGCTTGTCCACATGCAATCAAATTTCACAATGATGCTTATTGATATGGAATGAAGAATCGGCAGCAGCACGAAATAGACAATTACTGTCACAAAACGGTAATAAAACGTTATTTGGTGGTCGAAATAACATAGAAAAATTTACAAATTTCGGCGCTCCTTACTAACTGTCTTGATTCACAGCACGAATTAAACTACTACCATAACTTAAAAAATTAAAATTAAAAGGCAGTTGAAATCCTGTTGATTTTATGAATGAGTTACAACCCTTGGCGTTTGTTATCGATAGTTTTTATTTCAAGACACAAAGTAAGCTGCAAACTAACACGTACCGGTACCATAACTTAAAACATTGGGATTACACAGGATTTCTAGAAGAAATGCAGTACGAGAACAGAAAAAAATTGGAGTATGGCTTTTGGTGCCGGGAATGTCCGAGGACATGTTCGGCGCCGCAGGTGCAGGTCTTTTGATTTGACTCCCGTAGGCAACCTGCGCGTCTTGATGAGGATGAAATTATTATGAAGACGACACATACACCCAGCCCCCGTGCCAGCGAAATTAACCAATGAGGTTAAAATTCCCGACCCTGCCAGAATCGAACCCGGGCCCCTTTAGCCAAAGACCAGAACTCTAACCCTGTAGCCATGGAGCTGGACACAAGAAGAGAATCTTGGATGTACTTGCAGAATAACTCAGGAAGTAGAATGTACGGCAATTCTCAGTGAAGCAAAGAAAGTGGAGAGGTACTGCGATAGAAAGAACTCAATTTTAATTTGCATTGGACATTACCGCTCATGGAAAATTTGAAAACTCTTCGTAGGTCACTTTAGCTACACAATGCAATTATCTCTTGCCTCATTGGCGAACTAAATCAACACGTAATCCGTATTCTTATTAAAGGCGACAATTTACTCTATATATAATCTGTCAAAACATTGCGCTCGTGTATTTGTAGGCGAACTTTAATTCTAAAACATAAATACGTAAATCGGTTCACTAGAGGCTCCAGACAAACGTCCAAAAATCTCGTTTTATTTAAATATACAGATTCTTATTAATACGTCTCCAGAAATAGCATTTACAGTTGTTGAATGAAAATCCACAGCCTGCCCCGGAGGAGCGCGACAGGCTTCGGCAGCCGGCACAGTTCCTATTCTCGCCGCTAGATGGGTGCTTCATTCATTCCATTCCTGACCCGGTAGAATGACTGGAAAGAGGTTGTGGATTTTACAGTTGTTATTAAACATAATTTCCATGGGTATTCCAAGAAATTTCAACTAATCGAAAGGTAAGATGTATTATAGGGAAGGATCCACCTTTCAATACTCCTTCCCTATAATATTGTACATCTTATTTTCTCTATTCAATACGGAACTATCATGAAGTTTTTAACTTTAAATAATCGAAAGGTATGTATAATTTTTATTAGCAAAGAGACATTATTAAGAGGTAAGGAAGTCGGCAGGTTAGGCGTTCTTTTTGAATTTCGTGCCCTCAGGATATCTTTCTCATGAGGTTGCTTCAGATCAGCTATAATTTAAGTTGATGGATTTCAAATTATCTGTTTTGAACCATATGTCCATAGTCATACTTACAATTCTCAACACTTTTCTCTATAATTTATTTATGATTTGTGAGTGTAAATTTCTAATTTAAAAGCTCTAATGTGACACATGCAGTCAATTATGCCCCTGGGCATGCAAAGACAACTATTAACCAGATATCATTATTATATAGGAGTGTTAAGTGGTAAGCCTAATAACATCCCCAGCCGTATTGTTTGACTTCGCTAATAATTTCGTGTGCCTATTTCTAGCCGAGTGCAGCCCTTGTAAGGCAGACCCTCCGATGAGGGTGGGCAGCACCTGCCATGTGTAGGTAACTGCGTGTTATTGTGGTGGAGGATAGTGTTATGTGTGGTGTGTGAGTTGCAGGGATGTTTGGGGCAGCACAAGTACCCAGCCCCCGGGGCCTTTGGAATTAACCAAAGAAGGTGAAAAGCCCCGACCCGGCCGGAAATCGAATCCGGGACCCTCTGAACCGAAGGCCAGCACGCTGACCATTCAGCCAAAGAGTCGGATGCTTGACTTCGCTGAACGCGTATAATTTCTCTCCTATCAAGTACCTCTCAGGTCTCGGAGCAGTGTTAAGACACTTGAGACACTCCATAAGTGATAACCAGAGCCTTCTGGTAAGAAGAGGTACATTATCAATTTTAACTTAATTATTTAAAAATCGATGAGAAACGCCCACATACTTATCCCTACACATCTTTTCTGGTGGATAAATTGCCAAATGTACACGTTCAAAATCGAGTTGTTAATGGAAGATACAGGGACTTACTAAACAAGTGGAATCGCCTAACATCACTAGAATGGGACTGTGGAGCTCCATGTCAAACCATAACTTACATCGTTGTCAGCAGCTATATTTTACGGGCTTATGAGTGTAGTTAGACTGACATACTGTCTTTCTGTTTACCCTCCAGGGTTGGTTTTTCCCTCGGACTCACCTCTAGAGCCACAAGAGCAGTGCCCTGGAACTTGAGACATTGGGTCGGGGGATTCAACTGGGGAGGATGACCACTGCCTCGCCCAGGCGGCCGCACCTGCCATGCTGAACAGGGGCCTTGGTGGGGGATGGGAAGATTGGAAGGGATAGACAAGCAAGAGAGAAGGAAGCAGCCGTGGCCTTAAGTTAGGTACCATCCCGGCATTTGCCTGGAGGAGAAGTGGCAAACCACGGAAATTCACTTCTAAGATGGCTGAGGGCTGAGGTGGGAATCGAACCCACCTCTACTCAGTTGACCTCCCGAGGCTGAGTGGACCCCGTTCCATTCCTGGTACCACTTTTCGAATTTTGTGGTTTTTGTTTTTTGCTAGTTGCTTTACATCGCACCGACACAGATAGGTCTTACGGCGACGATGGGACAGGAAAGGCCTAGGAATGGGAAGGAAGCGGCCGTAGCCTTAATTAAGGTACAGCCCCAGCATATGCCTGGTGTGAAAATGGGAAACCACGGAAAACCGTCTTCAGGGCTGTCGACAGTGGGGTTCGAACCCACTATCTCCCGCACCCGAGCTCACAGCTGCACGCTCCTAACCGCACGGCCAACTCGCCTGGTGTTTCAAATTTCGAGGCACAGCCGGGAATCGAACCCGGGCCTCTGGGTGTGGCAGCTAATCACACTAACCACTACACCACAGAGCTTGCATACTGTCACCAGATATAATGTACAGAACTATATTGGAACCTTTGATATTCACCTTTAACAATATCTTAGCTACGTTGAAATACATGTTCCATATTTACCTTTTTTTTTTTCAGATTTATCCAGAGTACTTTTCTTGTATTTTTTTAAGTCGTACCGACACAGACAAATATTATGGCGACGATGGGATAGGAAAGGCCTAGAAATGGGAAGGAAGCGGCTGTAGCCTTAATTAAGGTGCACCACGAGCCTTTGTCCGGTGTGAAAATGGAAAACCACGGAAAACCATCTTCAGATCTGTCGACAGTGGAGTTCGAACCCACTATCTCCCGGATGCAAGCTCACAGCTGCGCGCCCCTAATCGCCCGGCCAACTCGCCCGGTATATTCATAGTACTGTCGCTCATAATTGATAAAATAAAGTTTACATATTTACGAATGGTTTTAAGATATATTCCACCAGATACTGTGCACCCAAAATTATTCATGATTTCTCCTGTTACAAATATAAAAGTAGTGTACGATTTGGACAGCTGTGCCATGTCCTCATCCCTAATACAAATGTGTGGTTATTTATTACAGAGTTGTGTACAGTTTTGTATGTATCTCTGTATCATTGTGGATTAGAGAGGAAGCTGCCTCACCTTTGAATATTTGCTGGGTTGTAGATGCTATCGCTTCTCAATCAGGACAGTGAGGAACTAACGTTGTATTGATCTGTGCCGGCTCGTACCATCCTTTATCTTATCTATGATGGATCACCTCCCTACTGTACAATAATCCGTCATATTTTCGAGGACTATCATGTTTAGCGTCATCTTTACTCTGAAATGTTAGCAATCACTTGCCAGTTTTCGAAACATGCTCGCCATTGTCTGTCTGAAAAACGAACCAACCCACAAGCAATGCAATAGAACTCTCTAAATGGAATATTGAACAAGGTAGAGAATGTATAAAAATTTAGTGTCTATGCCATGAAATTGCATTGAATAGGGTTATTGTTTTTATTATTGAATAGCTGCAGTGGCTTAAGTGTGGACAGTATCCAGTATTTTGGCGATAGTTGGTTCGAACCTCACTATCGGCAGCCCTGAAGATGGTTTTCCGTGGTTTTCCATTTTCATACCAGGCAAAAGCTGGGGCTGTACCTTAATTAAGGCTACAGCCGCTTCCTTCCCACTCCTAGCTCCTTCTTGTCCCATCGTCGCCACATGACCTATCGGTGTCGGTGCCACGTAAGGCCAATTGCAACATCAATCAATCAATACTGATCTGCATTTAGGGCAGTCGCCCAGGTGGCAGATTCCCTATCTGTTGTTTTCCTAGCCTTTTATTAAATGATTTCAATGAAATTGGAAATTTATTGAATATCTGCCTTGGTAAGTTATTCCAATCTCTAACTCCCCTTCCTATAAATGAATATTTGCCCCAATTTGTTCTCTTGAATTCCAACTTTACTATTGAAATAATGTTCTTGTTTTCATTCTAAACACAGTATTCCTTCCAGCACTGGGAAGTTAGCGGCCATGTACTGAACTAAGGTACAGACCCAGCATTTGTCTGGTGCGAATGTGTAAAGGAATGACATAAGAAAGTGCACTTACGATTAAAACTTTGTACCGAAACAGAGATAGAGAAATTGAATATTTGCTGCTTTTAAGCAAGTAAATCGTAAGGCAGTACAATGTGGGATTTGAAAGAAGTTTGTATTCTAGGAAAAGGGATGCAGGGCCATTCAACCCATTACTATGCAATTCATTTACATCCCTACTATCATCAGAATATTTGGGCAAATAATTTCAAGACATTCTGTGTATTGTAGCATTATATTAGACATAAAATCGTTTCCTCTAATAAACCACTTTCGTATATTTCCAATTTTCAGCCAGTGGATTCAAAAATCACCCAATTTCGTACACTTTTGATGTTTAATTTGCAAACTTACAGCTAGAGGATACGAGAAGTTTCATCTTCCTTTACTTCTGTGTGTGTGGACGTATTTTAAATAATTACATTGTGTTGTTTCAATTGCCTTCGTAGTAATTTATTAATGGTAGAAGGACTAAACAGATTAACATTCAAATAACCTATTGAAATAACATATTGAATATTCTTCGAGATATAATAATAAAAGAAGAAGAGGTCATGTTAAATACCTCGGTGAAACTGTACATTCCTCCTGACTGAACCGGATCGCCTATAAACAAAGGGTCACCAAGCTACAGAAGGCCTACAAGTTAACGTGGACTCACTATAGCAAGAAAAGCATTTCAGTAGATGCAAAATTACGGCATTATGAAACAGTCATTCTTCCAGAAGATGCCTATGCGGCTGAAACAATGGTGATCGACGGTCATTCTAAAATTAAGTACATAGATAAACAGGAACGAAAAATTCTTCGGAAGATTTACGAGGCAGTCAAGACAAATGGCATCTGGATGAAGAGACCGCAGAACGACCTCTATGGAAAGACAAAAACCATTACGGATGAAATCAGAAAACGCCGAACGAAGTTTTAAACACACATTTACAGAATGGACAACTCCAGAACGGCAAAGAAACTACTCAACATCATAACAAAGAGCACATGCGGTTTGTAATGGCTAAAAGAGGTTCAGAGGGACGTAGAACAGATCAACATAGCGAATCCCGAGGACCACACCGAGTGCTGAAATAAAAATCACAAATGTAAAATTTGAGTCAAGAATATCACGACAACCTGGGAAAAAGTGGACAAAGGAGCGGAAGAGGAAGCAATCAGAGAGGATGACGAGTTTTGGGAACAAAAGAGGAAAAATGCCCGAAGAAGACATTACTGTATATATTCAAGTTCAATCGCTCTGCTCCAGGGGAACAATCGTGTAAATAATAAACAAATGAATGAATTAATTTTAATGATAATAATAATAATAATAATAATAATAATAATAATAATAATAATAATAATAATTCGTGACCTCGTTCTGAGATGATGTAGCTCTTTTCAGGCACAACCTGCTCTTTAAAGGGGTGATCTGCACGTTCCATTTTAACTACGTTCCAGCTCTATTAAAATACTTAAATCTCTGGTAGCAATGGAAATTGAACCGGACCCTTCCCCGATAGTTGCAGCTAATAGCGCTAACCCAAATTACGAAGTTGACGTAATAATAATAATAATAATAATAATAATAATAATAATAATAATAATAATAATAATAATAATAATAATAATAATAATAATAATAATAAATATAATAAATGTCTCAGCTATCGTGTAAAGACATTTAAATTCGACGACACGTCGAATTCCTGCTCTTCAGCACGGCCTCTCATAGTGCAGTGTCGTCCCCAGAACATTTAATTCCATAACTCAATTCACAGGCTGCACTTCTCGTGATCAGGAGAATCTCGCCGACACTCTCTAGATTGATTCGTCACTCACTCACGCTCATTCCAGGTTCGCCGTTTTTAGCGGCCAGTGGACTTCTGCGACAAAGCATATAGTAGTTTCCACTTACAGATCATTCCAGACTGTTCTCTATTATTGCCCTGCTTCCAACATCTTCAGGAAGCTTGCATGTTCCGCAACAATTTTCTGGGTCTATTTTTGGTCGTCACTGTCCCCGCCCACATTGTTGGAGCTGAGCCTATCGCCAATCCCCTACACTCTCGGCCTTCATTATCAAAATATGTTCCTTTTGTACAAACTTGAAAAGAAAACCAGTCTGGATAAGAACCTCAATCAGCAATGTAATTTTGGTCCAAAATTCAGATGATGGAAAGTTCTATTATGAGGTATTAGATCCGATTTAGCAAGATCGACTCCTTGGCTAAATGGTCAGCGTTGAGGCCTTCGGTTCAGAGAGAGTCCCGGGTTCGATTCAAGGAATTTATGTGCATCTGATTAATCCTTCTGGCTCGGGGACTGCGGTTTTGTGTTTGTTCCAAGACTCTTAATATTCTGGCAACACACCACATTACCATCCACCATAGAAAGACGCTATAGGTATTTTTAGCTACTTGTTTAACGTCGAACTAACACATCGAAAGTTTTCGGCCTGGTATGAAAATGGGAACTACAGAAATCCATATTCAGGCCTGCAGACGGTTGTACTCGAACCCATTGCCTTCAGAATGCAAGCTCACAGCTGCACGACTCTATCCGCATGACCAACGCGCTCGGGGTACACGAACAGTAATTAGTGATTATATCCCTCAAAAATAGGTTTGCGTCAGGAAGGGAATCTGGCCGTAAAACAGGGTCAAATCCACAAGAGCAACGCAATTCGCACTCACGACGCCACTGGTGTGGAATAATAATAATAAGAAGATCGGATTTACTGTGTTCTCATACAGCTCTACCAATGGTGCCCAGTAGAATATACGCTACACTGTTAAAAGCATTGCTCCATTAATTGTATCATTATCAACCTGGAAGAAAATCTGAGAACTGGGTTGGGTGAGGTTGCTATCTAGTTCAGGTAATCAGTCTGAATATGGCGCCTAGTGACCACTTGATCCATGGCACCATCTCTTCGAGGAAAATGATTTCATAATAATGATGTCATACAAATAGTTCTGCAGAATATTTCGCCTCAACATCCGAAGACTAGCATTGCCAACTATTGCGAACGCTGACAGGGAGAATAATGAAAGCGAATGAATACACTTAGTTTATATTAATATAATTATTCTTTCCTTATTCTTTCTTCTTTTTTTCTTAATCCATTTACCCTTCAGGGTTGGCTGTTCCCTCGGTCTCAGCAAGGAATCCCACCTTTGCCGCCTCAAGGGCAGTATCCTGGAGCGTGAGACTTTGGTTCGGGAGGATACATCTGAGAAGGACGACCAGTACCACGCCCAGGCGGCCTCACCTGCTATGCTGAACAGGGGCCTTGTGAAGGGATGGCAAGTTTGGAAGGGATAGACAAGGAGCAGGGAAGGAAGCGGCCGTGGCCTTAAGTTAGCTACCATACCGGGATTTGCCTGGAGTAGAAGTGCGAAACCACGAAAAACCACTTCGAGGATGGCTCAGGTGGGAATCGAACCCCTTTATTCAGTTGACCCCCAAGACTGAGTGGACCCCATTCCAACCCTTATACCACTTTTCAAATTTCGTGGCAGTGCCGGGAATCGACACCGGGCCCCCGAGGGTGACAACTGATCACACTAACCACTACACCACAGAGGCGGACTAATATAATAATAAAAAGACAGAGTCACCTCCGTACAGGCCATGAAGGCCCTTGGAGGATTGGAAGGTAAAGGCTTCCACCATTGTTAACCGCGGCACGTGATGGGGTAGAGTGGTTAGCTCTACGCTAGACCCCCTTTGCCCCCAGGAATTAACCTGGTACTCATTTTTGGTGTAGGCTGAGTAAACCTCAGAGCCATATGCACCTCCGGAAGTGGAAGTCTCGTTTCTTAAATTTTTACGACTTCCTGACGGGGATTCGAACCCACGTCCTTCCGGGCGAACCGAGCACGCCTTTACCGCCTCGGCGAGGCAGCCCCTAATATAATAATAACAATAATTATTATTTATATACCGGGGGTTTCCCTTCGTCCTCCCTTTCTTCAAACTTGTCCTTATTTAATCTCATTCTTCGGGGGATCGGATTTATTCTTTAGTAACTGTTGTTGTTGTTCTGCGGTTCGCCCTGAAGGACGTGGGTTCGATTCTCCGTCAGGAAGTCGAAAAATTTAAGATAAGAGGTTTCATTTCCGGAGGTGCACATGGTCCTAAGGTTCACTTAGCCTACACGAAAAAAGAGTACCGGATTAATTCCTGGGGGATAACCACTCTACCCCACGAAGAGCCAAGGTTAAGAATGGTGGAAGCCTTTACCTGCTATCCCTCTGAGGGACTTCATGGCCTATACGAAGATGACTTTGCTTTTCGCTTTACTTTAGTTTTTCTTGCTGTCAGGGACTAGTCGCTCCGTTGCTTTCCTTCTAAGACAGGAAACATCATTTACAGACTACTGTACATAGATAATTCATACTGCAACATTTATTCCGTGAATAAACCAAAAAGGACAAAAATAATTATTTAGAAAAATGAAATGTCTCTAAATTACGACGAAATGCATATTATGAAGAGGAGGAATTGCAGTATTTCTCAACCAGTCAACAAGTGCAGTAATAATGAAACTTGTATGTTCCATTCTTCATCCTCTGAGTGATAACGCTGCTTCGCACTCTCTTTCCTTCCCCTATTTCCCTATTTCCCACCTGGTACTATGCATATCAAGTGGTACAGGAAGGGATCTTCCGTTTCTACAGAATGCCACATTCTATTTTGATTTCAACCGGGATAGACAATCTATGCACCACTCAGGTAAGTCTTTCCGAAATAGCAGATTTTTAGTGCACTGTAAACGGAATTATTAAAGTTGTCAAAAGAACGATCCATCTCTGCCCTGTCTTAAATTGCACCATAAATGTTGTCCACAATATGGAAGAGAAATATCTGGATATCATGTTAAGATCATCCTCACTCACATCACTGTAGTCCACTTCCGTGACTTTTATTTGTCATAATGGTGCTCATAAAGAGAGCTCACTCACTACTGGTCTACATTTAGGGCAGTCGTCCAGGTGACAGATTTCCTATCTGTTGTTTTCCTACCCTTTACTTAAATGATTGCAAAGAATTTGGAAATTTATTGAACATCTCCCTTGGTAAGATTCCAATTACGAACTCCCCTCCCTATAAATGAATATTGTCCAAATTTGACCTCTCAGATTCCAATTTTATCTTCGTATTGTGATCTTTATTACTTGTAAAGACACCACTCAAACTTATTCGTCTACTAATGTCTCCACTGACATCTCGGGACATGCCACTTAGTCGAGCAGCTCGTCTCCTTTCTCCCAGGTCTTCCCTGCCCAAACTTGCAACATTTTTGTAACGCTACTCTTTTGTCGAAAATCACCCAGAACAAATCGAGCTGCTTTTCTTTGGAATGTTTCCAGTTCTTGAATGAAGTAATCCTGGTGAGGGTTCCATACACTGGAACCATACTCTAGTTGGGGTCTTACCAGAGACTTATACGCCCTGTCTTTTACATCCTTACTACAAGCCTTAAATACCCTCAAAATCATGTGCAAGGATCTGTACCCTTTATTTGCAATCCTATTTGTGTGATTACCCCAATGCAGATCTTTCCTTTTATTAACACCTAGATACTTACAGTGATCCCCAAAAGTAATTATCATCCCATAAACGCAGTAATTAAAACTGAGGGGAATTTTCCCATTTGTGAAAATCTTAAGCTGACTTTTAACCCCGTTTATCATCATAGCATTGCTTACTTCCCATCTTACAACATTATCGAGGTCATAACCTTGTAACTTATTTATTACACTATACAGAATAACATCATCCGGAAAAATCCATATCTCTGATTCCACCTCTTTACTTATATCATATCATGTCATGTCATATCATGTCATGTCATGTCATGTCATGTCATATAAAAGGAAAAGGCCCAATAATACTGCTTTGAGGAATTCCGTCTTAATTATTAAAGGGTCAGGTAAAGCTTCGGCTACTCTAATTCTCTGAAATCTATTTTCTAGAAATGTAGCCACCCGTTCAATCACTCTTTTCTTAGTCCAATTACACTCATTTTTGCCAGTAGTCTCTCGAGATCTAAGTTAAGCTTCAGTGCAATAACAGTTCCTAAACCCGAACTGCCTTCCATCGAACAAGTTATTATTTTCGCAAAACTCACATGCAATGCATGTCAAATTGACTGGCTTGTAATGTTTAGCTTGATGTCTATCACCCGTTCCTTTATACACAGGAATTACTATAGCAACTCTCCATTAATTTGGTATAGCTCCTTTATGCAAACGATATTCAAATAAGTACTTCAGATGTGGTACTATATCCCAACCCATATTCTTTAGCATATCGCCCGAAATCTTATCAATTCCAGCTGATTTTCTAGTTTTCAAATTATGTATCTTATTGTAAATGTCGTTGTTATCACAGGTAAATTTAGTTCTTCTGTAGTATTAGTCGCCTCCCCTATCTGTACATTATAATTCTAACCAACAATCTGTACGTACCGCTGACTGAATACTTCTGCCTTTTGAAGATCCTCGCAAATCACACTCCTGCTATTCATCAATGATTCCTGGGATGTCTTTCTTTTAACCAGTTTCTGCCGTAAAGTACCTACACATAACCCTCCATTTTTCACTAAAATTTGTTTGAGTGACAATTGTGCTTGCCATCATGTTATCCTTAGCTGACTTCTTTGCTAGATTCAATTTCCTAGTAAGTTCCTTCAACTTCTCCTTACTTCCACAGCCGTTTCTAACTCTATTTCTTTACAACCTGCATCTCCTTCTTAGTCTCTTTATTTATCTGTTATAATATAGTGGGTCTTTACTCCTCGTTACCACATTTAAAGGTACAAACCTATTTTCACATTTTCAACAATTACTTCACACCCATCCCAGAGTCTGTTTACGTTTTTATTTACCGTTTTCCATCAATTATAGTTTTTCTTAAAACTCCTTCATGCCTGCTTTGTCGGCCATATGGTACTGCCTAATAGTCCTACTTTTAAGATCTTCCTTTCTACCACATTTACTTTTAACTATGACAAAAACAGCTTCGTGATCAGTAATACTTCGGTTTCTCTATAGCGCACATCTGGTTTTTCCAACAGCACGTCCAGATTATTCTTCCGTCTAGTCTAGGGCTTTCTAAAGACTAGGTATGCTCGCCGGCCATTATGGTTCATTTCTGCACTACGTTGGTAAGGCAGTTGACCGCAACAGCCTTGTATATCCTTCGTTTTTACTGCTCTAGACGCTAGAAAATAATGCTAAACTAACATAGGCCTACTGTAAATATCCTCATTCTCAGTATTACTTAAACGGTTACTCAACATAAATACCGTATTAGTATATTTCGTACATTATTCTGTAATGTATCACATCAGCTTATGCAGTTGTAATGATCAGAGGATTTTAGTTTATTCAGCCGAACATTCATGAAACAAATGCTATTATAAATTACATTCAGGAAGAAAATAGGAATAGAGTTGTACCGGGCGGTACACCTCCACGCCGCTAATTTAAAATGTGCGCCTGTTGAAACGCCTCTACTGGAGGAAGCCTGAACTTTATCTACGCTATTAATTCTCTACTTTCTCAGAAGATGTCACCATGTGGAAAAATTTGAGTTTTTGAACTGTGTCATTTTTGATGTGTTTTTGTTTCGCTTGAAGTAAGAAGTGTGAACTTTCTCTTCTAGAGGACACTACTGAAGATCAACAATAGTGCACCCTAGTGCGAAGTGAAAGAACTATTTTGTTGGAGAAATTTTGATTTCAAATGTTTGTTTCTTGTTAAATTTCTTTCTGTTATTGTTTAAGTTGGCTGTATACCCCTCTTTTCCCCCTTGTTTTAGATTTATCCAATCCCGAATTTCTTGTAGTAATTTCCGACCAATCCGATGTATCTTCCCCCAACTTGGAGATGTTTCTGTACCCTAGCCAATAAAATAATTGTGGGCGGGTGTTTTCTTTCCCCTAACGCCTAGAACCTTCCGCCAGGGGATATAAACTGCTGATTTTTGGGTCTCTGGGCCACTTCTGTTCCATCTTTCAGTGTGTAAAGTACATCGCAGGAGGCGGGAAGCGCCTCTTTCCTCGGCAGCGGTCAACAACAAGGTAATGGCCGATTAATAACTTCTTTCTTTGCTTGCTCAGCAGTTTAACTCTCGGGGCGGGTTCTA
This sequence comes from Anabrus simplex, assembly GCF_040414725.1. Classification (NCBI taxonomy): domain Eukaryota; kingdom Metazoa; phylum Arthropoda; class Insecta; order Orthoptera; family Tettigoniidae; genus Anabrus; species Anabrus simplex. The sequence continues at coordinate 118,848,007 of NC_090265.1, forward strand.
AGCGTTCCACCATGTAACCTTTTCCTAAATGTAACTACTCTTTCACATATTCTCTTTTAAGCGACATACTGGGATAGAGAGTGCTAACCCTCTCGAGCTCCCACTCATATTGTTTTGAGGTGAACTTATTTTTCTCAACCTATTCTTCGTTAAAGTAAAACAAATTGTTCTCTTTTTAAGTCACCTCTTTAGTATGGGATTAGCCCTTGTATTTACGGCCTAGTGCCAAGCAGGTCTTAATCAAAGTGTATTAGGAGTGCAAGTTCGCCTCCTTTCAAATTGTTATTTTAGAGGTCATTTAATTAACCTTCTTTTTCATTTAATAGACCTCAGTAGGTTGGGTATTTTACCCCTGTGTATATGTCCTTAGAGGACAGCTTGAAGGTGGAGTTTGGTGTGGCCTGTGATTGGCTTAAACTTTGAGAGAAGATTGCTCTTTTGGAATTCGATTTTTGTATGCCTCGAGGAGGCTTTCCTGTGTAAAGAGGAGCTAGTGCTCCTAGGTATGAATTGGGTTTTCTGCCCCTCTGTTAAAACTTGTGTTTTGGGTAAAACTGAGCTGATTGCCCAAGCATTGTAAAGTCAGGGCGCGAAGCCCAAATCCTGTAAATATTGTCACTAACCTTTTGGTCTTGCTCCTCTGTACCTGCCTTGCTTGTTATTTCTTTGTTTTTTGAAAAGAAAATATAACCTTGTTAAATTTTAAATTCACTTTAATTTCGTAGCCTGAGACCTATTCACCACCCCGCACCTTCTTTCACGCATAACTACCGCAAAAACACGGTAACAAGAGTAATTACTTCTATAGCTGAATCTTCTCTCCCAACCTGAAGTATTGGACTAATAATCAGTTACCAGTTAATTGTAAGGGGAGTGACCCACGAGCTGTGGTGAATAGTGAACAGTTTTTACTTTCGCAAAGTTAAAATTACCTCTTTTTACAGAGATTCCTCTGGCTTGAGGAAAAGCAGTATGATTTCTTAACACGACTCACCTTATTATACTTCAAAGTGTTGCAAAATTGGTTAACTTGGTCAGGCACCACATTTAAAAAAATATGATATTTAAGTAATATTTTACATATTTACTGTCCCCTTTCATTACAGTATACCGGTATTCAAAACAATAACATTCCATTCCTTGCTTACATTTTTCTCTTCTTTTCCGAAGCAGTCCCATACACTTTACCTCGTTTCCGTGCATTCTTGTTAAAGTCCACAACAGCAAAGGATCGAATTTTGAAGAAGTGTCTAACAATTTTTAATTTAAATTAGGCCTACAGCACGTTGGAAATTCATTTATCATTCAAAATTGTCTACATTACAACATTTGCACCATTTTGCACTACATAATGCTTATAGTCCCTGTTGTATGTCCGGCACTCCCTTCTCGCTCCGCCAGCCAGCAGCACGCGCGCCTGTGTATCATTCTGCTAGCTTCGACGCGCAGCCCTCAGTGCGCGTGCCTGACCATCGAGTGTACTATAAATAGGAGCTCCCGGCCTGCTAACTTGCACACTTGCCCCGGTGTCCAGCTCCAGAATACACCCTACGTCGAGCACGGAGGCTACTCCTCTTGAAAATGTGCTTCGACCAGGTGGACTGAATTTCTGGCAGTACGAGGTTTCACCTCCGGTCACCGCTCCCTTACCTGTTTCCGCTGCCTATGTTCCGTAATTCTTTTACAAGCCATTTTCATTCCCTAACTTATGCAAGCTCCCTTAGTTTCGCTAGGTGGAATTTCTTCAATCAAATGAACTTGCTTTTTAGGAATTCAGGCACTTCAACAAACACGGACTCTCATGAACATTTATGTTAGTGTGCCAGATAGTTCTCGACTATCAACGTGTCAATTCACAAAGACTATCTTTTCAAGATAGAAGTGTATATAAAGACTGAAAACCTGTACATATTGTATAAAGACAGACTTTTCTCAAGATTCAATATTCCTTTTTGCTTCAAAATAAATTTCAGTTATTTGTGTAAATATCATAAAGTGAAGCAATAAAAGTTGTGTTCTGTAAACTTCAACCTTGGTTACAACACAACTCTATGGCGACGAGGTAAAAAAGCGACACTACAATTCATCGGCCCCAGTCGCCAACTCTATGGCGACGAGATAAAAAAAGCAACAAACTACAATTCTTCGGCCCCAGTTGCCAACTCTATAGCGACGAGGTACAAAAAAAACCAACACTACAATTCAACGGGCCCAGTTGTCAACTCTACGGCGACGTGCTAAACAACAACGACACTCCAACCAGTTCTGACACACAGCTTACCTTACTCTTTCTTGCACGCATCTCGCAATGGCTACTGCGGAACAACTCGCTACGATCTTCCAAGCCTTACAGCAGCAACAACAACAGTTTATGCAACAACAACAGGCAGCATTAATTCAGGCTATTCAAGCTATTTCTGTCTCTACACAGCCATCAGCTATTCCTCCGTTCTCTGCTTTTGATCCGGCTAAGGAAGAATGGTCAGTTTATTTAGCCCGCTTGCAACAGCATTTCATCTGCCATTCTGTCACAGATGATCAACGCCGCCGCGCACTATTTCTTAGTTCGGTTGGCAATGCTACGTGTGAATTACTACGTAAATTAAGTCCAGAAGAACACTTATCAGAGGTACCCTTCACACAGCTCTTAGCCCGTCTCACGGAACACTATGCCAAAGCTCCTCACATAGTGGCTGCTCGCTATAAATTTTTTCAGAGCAGAAAGCAACCCCATCAGACACATACTGAATGGATAACTGAATTGCGTGGTCTAGCTAAACCCTGCCAGTTCATCTGCTCCAAGGACGGTTGTGGTTCATCCTACACTGATTCTCTCATTCGGGACATGATAATTTTACATACTCCTGAAGACAAAATACGTTTTGACGCTGTCAAGCAGAGTAACCCTTCTTTAGAAGACGTCCAGCGTATTGCTACGATTTATGAGCTTACTACCAAGACTGCCGCAGCCATAGCTTCTCCACACGAAGTTGCACAAGTCTCGCCTCAAGCCCGCAAGTCCTCTGCTACAGTGAACCGTACGGATAAGGCGCTCTCCACCAAGCATTCTCGCCAGGTTCCCTCCCGTAATGCTCCACGGAAGCCCACTTCTAAAAGCACCTCGAAACTCCTGCCTTCCTGCCGAGGTTGTTTCAAGCATCATGAACGTCGTGACTGTCGTTTTTTCAAAGCTACTTGTCAACGATGTAATAAACTTGGACACATTCAGACTGTCTGTCAAAGTTCGCTCCGCCCTGCTAAGACTACTGCAGCGCGCCGGAAACATATACAGCCCCGCCAAGACATGGAAGTTGATCAGATCAATCTTATTCTTCCCACAAAGGATTCTCACAAAATCATCATTCCTCTCTCATTCTCTGATCGATCTGTCGATTTTCAATTAGACACTGGATCACCTGTCTCTATTATTAACCTGACTACCTACCACGACTTAGGTTCACCTTCATGCTCTCCAGCTGACATCCAGCTCGTGACATTTAACAAGAAGAAAATTGACATCAAAGGTCAAATCAAGCTTCAGGCTAGTTATAAAGGAATTCAGAAGGCCATTCCTCTTCTCGTAGTTAACAACTACACTGCATCAAACATTATGGGCATGGATCTATTTAACTTATTTGGTTTCCAGATACATGACAACATTAACGTCGTATCTACATTGCATCCTACTTCTGACGTTACCGCTCTCCTAGCGCAGTTTCCTGAAGTCTTCGACTCTCAGCTCGGAACAGCCAAAGACTATACAGCTCACATACAGCTGAAATCCGGAGCTAAGCCTCGCTTCTTCAAAGCTCGTCCAGTACCCCTAACACTTCAAGACCAGGTCACGAAAGAATTAGAAAGATGGATACAAACTGGAATTGTTGTACCCGTTACTTCTAGTCAATGGGCTACTCCACTCGTAATAATCAAGAAACCTGATGGTAATGTTCGACTTTGTGGTGATTTTCGATCTACAGTCAACGCACAACTCGACACAGATATCTTTCCTCTTCCACGTCCAGAAGACTTATTCCGTCGTCTCTCTGGTGGACAATTCTTCTCTCGAGTTGATCTTAAAGAAGCATATCTCCAGCTACTTTTAGACGAAGAATCTAAGAAATTTCTCACACTCAACACTCCTCTCGGACTGCTCCAGCTCCAGCGGCTCCCATTCGGTGTTTCATCCTCAGCGGCTATTTTTCAGCGCTATTTGGCTCAACTCACCGCCTCCATTCCCGGTTGTGCTAACTACCTGGATGATATTATTGTTACTGGAAAAGATCATCAGGAACATCTAACCAATCTACGCCTCCTTCTCCAGAAATTGAAAGACAATGGCCTACGAGCGAATCTCGCTAAATGTACCTTCTTTCAGCCTCAAGTTCACTACCTAGGACATATACTTGATAAGAATGGAATTCGTCCTAGTACACAGAATGTCTCAGCGATAGTAAACATGCCAGCACCTCAGAACCTCAAGCAGCTTCAGTCCTTCATAGGCAAAGCGAACTATTATAATAAGTTCATTCCACGCTTCGCTACAGTGGCAGCTCCATTAAACGCTCTACGTAAAAAAGGTGTTAAGTTTCAGTGGACTCCGCAATGCCAACAGGCATGGAAAACAATCAACAACGCCTTAGTTCAAGCTATACAACTCACTCATTTTCAGCCCGACAAGATCATCACGCTAGCTACTGACGCTTCAGACTACGGTGTCGGTGCCGTTCTCTCCCAGAAGGATCGTCATGGACAAGAACGCCCCATCGCCTTCGCTTCGAAAACACTTAATGACCATCAACGTCGATACTCCCAGATAGAGAAAGAAGCTTTAGCCATCATCTTTGGTATTCGCCGTTTCAATGAATATCTCTATGGCAACCATTTCCTGATCATTACTGATCATAAGCCTCTCGTACACTTATTCCATCCTGGTAATAAGATCCCAGAGAATTCCCTCAGAAAGCTTCAAAGATGGTCCATGTTCCTTTCTGATTATTCCTATCAGATTGTATATCGAGCCACATCCCAGAATTGTAATGCTGATGCCCTCTCCCGCTTACCCGTTGGTCCTGATACTGCCTTCGATTCTCAAGAATCTGAATGTCTTCAGTTGGACATAGAACTTGAAGATACTGTATCCAGTTTTCCTATTGATGCTACCTGCATAGCTAAAGCTACGGATAAGGACAGTACACTTGCTACTGTACGTACTTATATCCGCAACGGTTGGCCTCTTCAGAGCACACTTCCTGCCCACCTGGCACCTTATCATCGTATGCAGCATCGTCTCACGACTCGTGCCGGAGTCGTACTACTAGAAGCAGGCACCATTTTCCGAGTGGTTATCCCACTTAGCCTACAGAAACAAGTTCTCGAGTTATTACACCACAGCCATTGGGGTATCTCCAGAACAAAGCAACTCGCCCGTCAACACTGCTACTGGCCCGGTATTGATACCGCCATCGAAAAGCTAATACGTCATTGTGAGCAATGTCAAACGAATCAGAACGCCCCGTCTTCTGATCTTGCTTCATGGCCTCCTGCTACTACTCCATGGGAACGAGTGCACATCGATTTCGCAGGTCCTTTCCTCAATTCCATGTGGTTAATAGTCATCGATTCCCTGTCAAACTTTCCATATGTAGTGGATATGCATTCGACTACTACAACCGAAGCTACCATTCGTGCTCTCCAGAAAATCTTTACTACAGAAGGTTTACCACAAGTACTCATTTCGGACAACGGACCTCAATTTACAGCTACTGCTTTTCAGAACTTTTGTACACATAATGGCATTCGTCATATCCTAGCACCACCTTTTCACCCTCAATCTAATGGTGAAGCTGAACGCTTCGTACAAACATTTAAAAGAAGTATGAAGAAAGCTGTCTCTTCAGGCTTAACTAAAGACCAAGCCTTGCTCCAACTCTTAAACAACTACAGAACTCTACCCGGCGCTGATAATATCACTCCTGCACAGAAGCTCCATGGACGACCTCACAGAACTTTACTTTCTCTGTTACAGCCTCTTCCGGCCCAGCATAAGACCTCACCAACGAAGTTCTCCCTCAACGACAAGGTCTACACCAGGACATTCAAATCCAACCCACTCTGGATACCTGGAGTCATCTGCAGATCTTTGGGTCATCGTCTATACGAGATACAGACTACGGAGAAACGTATCTGCCGCCATCAAGATCAGATACGTCTGCGCTACCGCCCCTGTCCAGCTATTGATGCTATTGCTAAACCTGATAAATCTATTGCTGAACGAGCTTTAGATCATTTAATAACAATGGGTTCCTTTCAGGACGAGACAGCGCCACTCCGCCCAGTTCCAGCTCCGGACAATACAACAGAGGTATCAGCAGCTCCGCCCCAGCATCGCAGTCGCCGCCAGCGCCGCCGCCGTTTCACGCCGTACCGGCGCATTTAGGAGGGGAGGGTGTTGTATGTCCGGCACTCCCTTCTCGCTCCGCCAGCCAGCAGCACGCGCGCCTGTGTATCATTCTGCTAGCTTCGACGCGCAGCCCTCAGTGCGCGTGCCTGACCATCGAGTGTACTATAAATAGGAGCTCCCGGCCTGCTAACTTGCACACTTGCCCCGGTGTCCAGCTCCAGAATACACCCTACGTCGAGCACGGAGGCTACTCCTCTTGAAAATGTGCTTCGACCAGGTGGACTGAATTTCTGGCAGTACGAGGTTTCACCTCCGGTCACCGCTCCCTTACCTGTTTCCGCTGCCTATGTTCCGTAATTCTTTTACAAGCCATTTTCATTCCCTAACTTATGCAAGCTCCCTTAGTTTCGCTAGGTGGAATTTCTTCAATCAAATGAACTTGCTTTTTAGGAATTCAGGCACTTCAACAAACACGGACTCTCATGAACATTTATGTTAGTGTGCCAGATAGTTCTCGACTATCAACGTGTCAATTCACAAAGACTATCTTTTCAAGATAGAAGTGTATATAAAGACTGAAAACCTGTACATATTGTATAAAGACAGACTTTTCTCAAGATTCAATATTCCTTTTTGCTTCAAAATAAATTTCAGTTATTTGTGTAAATATCATAAAGTGAAGCAATAAAAGTTGTGTTCTGTAAACTTCAACCTTGGTTACAACAGTCCCTATAGAAGATCTCATAGTTAGAAATTAATTTCATAACTACACAATTCGGTTTCTTTAGACCACATACATTAAAAAATAAATGCGAATGTTTCAGAGCTTGAGTCAGAAAGCTCATAGTTTAAAATCTGTCTGCATATAGGTCTACCACAGGTCTTGGTTTTCAATATGAATTTGTTGTACTACCACGAATGTTAAACAAATTATTTTTTATATGAAGTTAGTTTTGACAAATATTGTAAGTGTGGTGTTTGGATGTTGAACTATTGTTGCAGAACTTTGGGAGCAGAACTGAATATTGAATGATCAATGTGACTGAATTAAAGAGTGTAGTAATGTCAGTGGGAGGTAGATGCAGGTTTGAGTCAGCAGTTGAAGTAGAAGGTTTAGCAGAGGCAGTGGAGGCATAATGCAGACCAGAAAGGAATCTAAACAACCTGTATCGCGCAGTAGAGACATTACTGTACTACAATTAGGTGCTGAATAACCCACCATTATGTAATAAATATCCACAAAAATATAGTATTATTCTGTCCCTGCACTCAGTGATAAAAGCAATACGTTCAATGTGACGAAGCGAGCGCTCGTAGGAGAAACTAGAGTTTGATCATATGGCCCATTGCTCATGTATGAACCAAAATGGCGGCTAAGCATACCCATCTTATAGAGCCTTAGTCTAGTCGGTTCCGACACTTTCTGAATCAGCTAATCCTTTGTATTTCCCATATTAACTTATTTACCATTTGTTGGTTATGCTTCCTGTCGTTCGCATTACCTTCCCAATTGACATTTAGTTAATTAGGATCACCCACTACAATCACGTTCCTTCCCATACCGTTTCACACATACCTGAGTACCTTATCAATTAATTCCGAATCAGCGTCAGCGCTACCCTTTCCTGTGTATAGTAATGATCAGAGAATTACACAATAATGTGCGAAATATACTAATACGGTATTTATGTTGAGTAACCGTTTGAGTAATACTTCAAAGACATTGAAGTTTCATATTATCTTTAGGAATGAGCCTTACACATAGAATTTCATGTTTGCCATCTTTAAACATTTTCGTAGCTTACAAATTCTTCTTTCACCAGAATTAATACTCGCCTTCCTACCATTTATATCATATCTCTACGATACACACTCCAGTACTGTGAGAAAATTTCTCCATCCATTATATCATTTCTCAGCTATGACTCAACTCCTATTACAATATCTGGTAAGTATATATATATATATATATATATCATTCTATTCCCTTCAATACAATACTTTTACAGTTCAACACTAACATTTTTATGTCATCCCTACCTAATTCCAGATCTCTGGACCCTTATCACCGCTCCCTTGGCCACGCCGTTTCCAGCATGTACCTCCCTATAACCCTTCTAAACTAATTTCCTAAATTATACGTACCATTGCGGTTAAAGTGAAGGCCATCTGAGCGCAGATCCCTATCTCCTACCCACCCATTAGGGAGAAATATAACTCCCAGTTTCCCACATACCCACTCCATAGTCTCATTTAAATCCTCAATCACCTTCCAGTCAGTATCCCTCCTACACAGCATTCCGCTGATAACAATCTTCGTTTCCTTAAACTCCACCCGAAATGCATTTACCAGATCCTACACATCCCTAACTATATTGGTACTTACACCTGCTTGCCTTACGTCGTTGGTACCAACGTGAAACACTGCCACCTTCTCCATTCCCTCCTCATTCTCTTCTACTTTCCTCAACATCTGCCTTAAACTAATTCATGGATAACACTCTACCCAGGTTCCCTTTCCTCCACACACTTTCCTCCCCATGTGTAACAATGGAATCCCCCCATGACCAGAGCCTCAACCCTACCAATATATGATCCCGTCCCCTCCTGGTCAGCCCTATCTTTTCTGACGGCTGCAGAAGCTACTTCTGCTTCCCTTTTCTCCCACCATGACCCTGTTCCACCCGTCTTTTCCTATCCTCTACTCTACATCTACTTTTCCCTTTCCCTTTCCTCCTACTTCTACACTTTCCAGCAACATTTCCCTGTTCCTCATCTTCCCTCTGTTGGTATAACTGCAGTGACTCGTACCGTTTTCTCACAGACACCTGTCCTGAATCCTTATCCTGAATAGAGCCATTAGCCTGCAATGTCCTTCCTCAGAGCATAACCACGCTAATATCTAATAGTACAATAATTTTAAACTACGTTCAGTCGTGTCCCAATTACAATAGGTTATTACTAAGCACAAACTGAAATGAAAATATCTATTAAAGTTTGAAATTCGCAAGAACTACTCAAAGATTACCAACATAGTTAAATACGTAGACTGATTAATATTTATACTAATTATCCTACTATGCTTTAATAGAAATGAAAAACATCGAAAGAGTTACCGAACACATAGTTCACACGAATATACTGTAACAGGCAAGATACTAATATTCCGTATCTACACGACAATTCTCAACTGAAATGTGGTTATTTGATTATTACAGCTGGTGGATTACTCTTATTTTCCTTACTCCGCAGGACGGAGAAAGAAAAGTGTCCTTAAATGCTGAAAACTAAGAGGTTGTCTACCATAATTTCTCAAAAAACTCTTGTGTCAAAACTAAGCCGGGGACTTGAATTGCAATTATTAGGATATAGCAATTTGATTTTTATTATTAGCGAATCGCTCTTAAATACTGAAAGATCGAGGTTGCGAATTATAAATATGGACACTTGAACTACCTACTGAGAACTACAAATGATCAGAATACAGAAATCATCTGATTTTTATTTGTATTTTCTTGAGTACACTATACCTATCTTCACGACTGTAGACAACAATGCAATATTTGAATACGAAGAGCGACATTAATCGATAACAATGCAATGACTGTTAGCTATTTCGCCCGTGTAATACTGTATAGCGTTATTTAAAGAAATGATTACCTTCGTGATAGGGGAAGCAGTTGAACGCTATATGAAATACCCTCTCTATTACCTGCGGAATTTACAACTCAGTTTAATATCCCATCTTTGTAAGCATTCTATTCGACCAACAAACCTACTGATATTTAAATAATAATATTTAAAAAATATTTCTTCTTTCACACAATCCTAACCTACAACTTATAATTTAGCGAACGCCTGCCGAACTACTCAGTCTAAAAAAACAAATGTAAATAAATACCACTAATCTCAATTACTTTGAAGGAGAATCAAAATGTATGTTTCACTAGCTCGCCGCGAGAGCACGCTGTGTGTCGTGGCCGTGGCTAATGCGAAGCAAGCTACAGTAATTGCTGACACGTCCGATAGGAAAGTTGGTGGGGTATGCCGTCGTGTTGTGTGTGTAGATTGGACTAGACTCAATGGCGCGTCAGCTGGATGTTCATCCGAACTGGAGGGTCTGTGCAACGACCAGATTTGTAAGGGCTAAATGGCTCAAATGCACGGACATACATAGTGAAATCACTGCTGTATTATGGTGAGCGTGCAATTTATCGCCCAGGTATTGTAAAGTGGTATAACCAATTTGACCCCGGACGGCCAGATCTCACGGACGAATATTGCGAAGGCAGACCCGCAACGTCTAGTACCGTTGCTAATGTTGACCGTGTGGATGAGATCATCAGAGAGAATCGGCGCATAACACTGCAGGAAATTGCCAGCATGATGGGCATTTCGTATGGCAGTGTGTTCTTCATTGTTCACCAGCACCTTGGATTTCATAAACTGTGTCAAAGAGGGGTCCCAAGTCTGCTCACCGATGTTCACAAGGGACAACATTTCCTATCGTCACTGGTACTTTTTGCAAGGGTGTTCTGTGGAGCGCAACGAGCTTCTGCGGCGAATCATCACAAGGGATGAAACGTGGATCCACCACTTCACCCCCGAATGAGAGAGAACGTTGATGGAATGGGTGCACACCACACACCACCACGAAAGATGGCCAAGGTCCAACCTTCATCAGGAAAGTTAATGGCGACAGCCTTTGACATGGAGGGTTTGGTGTATGTGGAATTCATGCCGAAGGCATCGTATTGTCAAACGTTGAACCGGATAAATAAGGCACTTAAAGAAAAGCGGCGAGTAAACTTGAGCGCCGGTGTGATTTTGTTACACGACAACGCAACGCCTCACACGGCCCGCCAAATGTCCGAACTACTACAGCGATTCAAGTGGGAGGTATGGCAACATCCTCCATACAGTTCAGACTTAACGGCGTGCGATTGTCATGTGTTCGGTAAGCTGTAAAAAAGGATCTCGGTGGACGACTATTCCGAAACGATGAGGAGGTGAAAGCAACTGTCTCCAGGTGCTACATAGCGCTGAAGGTGATTTGTACTCATCCGGAATCGAAAACTTGGTTGACCGTTCCGAGAAATGTTTACACTCTCTTTGGGACTATGTGGAAAGGTGAATTTACGTTGTATTCTGTCATAGCCGTGCTGCGTATGTGTAGGTGGTTTCATAAATGACTGTAGCTTGGAAGTGTAACTTTTTGATTCGAACTCGTACAAACAAACACTAAACACCAATATTTGTGGAAGTAAATGTATCACACATACAAAATGTACTAAATTTCTACAACTATTAACTAATTTATCACTACGATAACACAGCGCTCTTCGAATGGCCAACCACTCGCTAGCGCATCCAAAAATTTAGGGTCTTGGATTCGATTCCCAGCCGTGATATGGGATTATAATCATGAACGGTTAATGCTCAGGAACTGTCTCCAGTATTTTTACACACATAAAATAATATTCTACACCAAAATAATACTCAATTTCCTATATACTGCAGACGCTACCCAACTTCTTCGGAGGGTATGTGTTACAAGGCTGGTAACAGACACTTCAAATTATTTTTATTTCCAAGGATACATGGATGATCCATGCTGATCCCTTCTAGTCTGTTGCAATGATAGTTCAAGTGTATAATCGCAGGTATTTGCCTTATCTCTGCTTAATACTGGGTGATTCCGAACTAGAGCTTAAGGAGATATTCATTGTTAGGTGGTACTTGTTTACTGGGTTAATGTTTTTATAAGCCTGGAGTTATCTCTTCTGTTACGTAGTTACGAAGAACTGTATTCACATGCGATCGCGTCGTATCTCTTCTTTCTTCATCAGTATCAATAATAAGGATGAATATATGTCATTTCACTTCCAGTGACTTTCGCTCGCAGCTTAAAAGTGTGACTCACTCCCAGTCCGTTAGGTGTTTACACCCGCGCCAGTTTCAATGTCCGACTCCTTCCCCTGAGACAGTGACCACGGAAAATTCCACAGGGATATCCCTTTCCTTCCAAAAATTTCACTTGTCTGCTAGCCCCACTTTCTCTCATTTTCTCTTCGAATGTCATCGTATTCTGATCATAATTATTTAGTGCATTCTAGTTGTGCTTGACATGGACGTTTCAACGAACAGTCACGGGAAGCGCTAAGACAACCTAACCTAACCTAAACTGAACACATCTGATGGACTCGTACACGGGGACAGTGGAGAGATAATGACTAGCGGTCATAACTGGCTTGCACTACTGGCCGGCACTACTGTTCCCGTGAACAGGGGACAGCTAATCCCGCAGCCATTAAGTAAACCATGACCGGTGATCGATTTCACTTGACATTCATTGATGAATGACGACAATTTCGGTTGAGTCAACCGGTTCTCTAATTTCACATCTTTTGGCTGTTGTTCGATTAATTATAGCCATATTGTTGGATCGAAAATAAATGCAGGTCTTTGCTTATCAACAGCTAGAATATTTTATTTATTTATTTATTTATTTATTGATTATGCCTTTGTAGGTGGCTAAGTTAGGGCTCTTGGCCCTCTCTTACACTTAACCACTGTAGTAATACATCACTGAGAGCAGAGTATGAGTACATCTTATATAGTAAATAAAAACCTACACAAAAATACATTACACTTTTGTAACTCACATTCATTCGATCATTCATTCATTCCAGTCATACAAGTTAGTCAACTGCATTCAGCAGGTAGTCTCGGCAAGCAGTCTTAAATTTAAGTAATGAGGTGGAATTTCTGACACAGGCAGGGAATTCCAAAGTGTAGAACCCGCCACAACAAAGGAATTATTGTACATAGAGGATCGGTGGACAGGAATAGAAAGGGAGGAACCAGAGCGAGTATTACTGCAGTGAAAGGCGGACAAGTACTTAAGCTGGGATGAAATGTATAGTGGTCTGTCTTCAGAGAGCAGTCTGTATATCTGTATCAGTATGTGATACGCTCGTCGTTTGTCAGGTTTCAGCCATGAAATAGTGTGATAGTATGGGGTGACATGTGTATCATAACTCAGACTGTATATGAATCTAAGGCAACAATTAAGCGCTCGCTGAAGTTTCGAAGTCTGCTCTTTTGTTGCGTCTACCAGAATGACGTCACAGTAGTCGAGGACGGGAAGCACTAGCGTTTGTATGAGTTTAACTCTCACATTACAAGGTAAAATATCGCTGTTTCTTTTAACCGGGAAATTGTGTACCTAATCCTGAAACCATGCAGTGAACTTCCTCATAAACGTCTCACCCTTCATAACAGAAAGCGTTTGCAATATAGTTCCATAATCACAGTGTACGAGTAGCCTCCGCGGCTCAGGTGGCAGCGCGTGGCCTCACACTACTGGGTACCGTATTTCAAAATTTCGGCCACTCTATGTGAGATTTGTGCTGAACAAAGCGGGGGCGGGACAGGTTTTCCTCCGGGTACTCCTGATTTTCCTGTCATCTTTCATTCCAGCAACACTCTGCACTATCATTTCATTTCATCTGTCAGTCATTAATCATTGCCCCAGAGGAATGAGACAGGCCACGGCAGCCGGCACAATTCCTATCCTCGCCGCAAGACGAGGGCTTCATTCATTCCATCCCTGACCCGGTCAATGACTGGGAGACAGGTTGTAGGTTTTCATTCAATCACAGTGTATGACGGCGCAGTGGCTGAGGACATGTGCCAATGTTTCAGTCTTAACACGATTGTGTTTGCAGTGGTCATCTCCTTTGCTCTTTAAATGAGAATTGGCTTCAATCGTATGCGCATCAGAATTCAGAATTTTATACCTCCCTTCCAAAGATAACCTATCTACGAGTTGTAACATGCGTTCATTTGGCTTATTCATTGTCTCAAACTCTGTTCCAATTCTGGACTGATCAGAAAAACGTATAATTGTGAATTTCTTCAGTCTGTTGAAACTAATTCAAAAAATAATTAGTGTTTTATGTTTCGCCTTATTGTTAATACAGGCATACAGGCTCATGTTTATCCGAAACCAGTCCTGTGGAAACAGGGTAAACTTTAATCTGATTTCTAAAGTGGTTGAAGTTTTATTTAATCTCCTTGAATTTTTCCGTGATGGCTTAGAAGCGATGGTGAGGTGAGGTTACCCGCATAAACTCTTGCATATTTTATACCAAAAAGATTGGAGATTTAAAATTTATGTCATATTAAAACAAGTTTTAGTTAAGAATACACTCAAGTTTAGAAAAGCTCTTTAAGGTGCACCATTGTGGAATATTAAGGAAGGAGAGGAATGAAGTTCTTTTATTAATATTTAATGTTTGAAAGCGTGTTCCAAATAACGTTATGAAGCAATCACTGTGCAAACTACATTATAATGTGGAAACTGGAACATTGGTACTTAATTAATACGTTGAGTTATTTTAAACAACTCCGAATAAAACCTCGTTTAGACTGAACTCTCAAGACCACATTCAATTATTTGATCTACGGCAATTTCTAAAATGAAACAAAATTGTCGGTCTTCTTATCCCGGTTTTGTTCAGTTTTCTTTTATATCGAATCTAGGATATTTACTATGTAATAATAGTTTAGCATTTTCGGGCGCTCCCCAAGGTTATTAATGGCTCTCTTCTTTTCTAATTGGTCAGAGATTAAGATTCTCAACTTTGTCTTGCGCGTCCTTTCGTTTAAGCTCCCATTCAGTATTAGGAAACTGACCTCAGTGAATATGAACTTTACTTCTTAACGTCCTTAGCTAAGAAGCATACAGAAGTCATAAAACAAACCACGAAATATATCCTACGATATTCTCCTTGTTGCAACCAATGTATCTTCAGTATATAGGTCCCATCCGGGATGTTTGCCGATATATCAGTGGTATGTGCCATCACATTTCGATCGAGAAGTCGTTAAAGACATGTACATAAAATGAAATAAGAAAACATGCGTCTGGAGCAATGTCAAGATAATTTAGAATTATTGACTTATTTCAGACTAGCTGTTGTACCCGTTGTGGACAGGATATATTTTTGTACACTTCATGTAGCAATGCCATCTAGAAGAGGTAAGTGGCAGCAGAAGAGAGAGTACACCACAACTAAAAACACTGTCACAGTAATGTTGATAAGTTTTAGGGAATTACAGAATTACAGGTGATCGATCATATTTTGTTTCCTTCTGGCTTGGTGACACTAAACCATTGGAAATCTAGGCTTCAAACTCCCCTTTTTTCTCCTCGTTCTTAGAGTGGTGGTTCCCTTACGTTTTTCTTTTCGTTAATAGTTTATTTATTACGGTATACTTCAAGTGGCAAAGTTAAGGCACACAGCTCTCTCTTACACGTAACCACGGTTTACAACAGTTATCTGCAGATACATTATGGACAACAAATATTTACTTTTTATTTGTGACTAGGTGCTCCGAGTGTGGGACTCGTTCCTTTCGCTCTAAAATGAAGGCAAACCAATTATAAAAAAAATGGCCCAACTTATTTTTTCGGTCAAAGCATTGATATGTTTTGGTTTAATTATCGTTTTCCAATTTTTAAATCAATGGTTGCTCCGGAAGCCCCATAAAAATTCTCTCCACGCTAGGTGGTTCGAAACAGCCCCTCTACACTAGAAGATTTGGTAGAATCACTCCCGAGCGAAAAATAAGTTTTATAACCTTATTTTTGAAACAAATTCCTGTTTCTGTGATGTTTTGTTCGTTTTATCTAAAAAAAAAAAGACGTTTACGCTATCTTAAAATGCGAATGCATGGTAAAAATAAGTTCTAATTGACAACTACAAACGTATTGTAACTAGGGGATATTACGTTTCAAACAATGGGCCACAATAGCCTTTTTTATATTACAATACACAGTTCTAATTTATTTTATGACTCTTATTGCGGAAGTGTTTAAAGCATCAGATTTCTTATTCTTCTTCTTAATCTGTTTTTCCTCCAGGGTCGGTTTTTCCCTCGGACTCAGCGAGGGTCCCCACCTCTACCGCCTCAAGGGCAGTGTCCTGAAGCTTCAGACTCTGGGTCGGGGGATACAACTGGGGAGGATGGCCAGTACCTCGCCCAGGCGGCCTCACCTGCTATACTGAACAGGGGCCTTGTGGAGTGATAGAAAGATTGGATGGGACAGGCATGGAAGAGGGAAGGAAGCGTCCGTGGCCTTAAGTTAGGTACTATCCCAGCATTTGCCCGGAGGAGAAGTGGGAAACCACAGAAAACCACTTCCAGGATGGCTGAGGTGGGAATCGAACCCACCTCTACTCAGTTGACCGCTCGAGGCTGAGTGGACCCCGTTCCAGCCTTCGTACCACTTTTCAAATTTCGTGGCAGAGCCGGGAATCGAATTCGGACCTCCGGGGGTGGCAGCTAATCACGCTAACCACCACAACACAGAGGCGGACCAGCATCAGATTTAACAGCCTTTAGTAAAATTAGACAAACATGTATTTATACACTAGAAAGTACATGCCTATACATAAGGTAGGACTACAAATAAAGGAAAACATAAGAACAAAATATTAGGAGAAAATCATTTGGATGATGTTAAATGCCGCAACGTTTTTAATAGTAAGCAGATTTACGTGGCTTCGACTTTCATTTGTATTACAGAGGACTTTCGAAAAGAAGTCTTCAAATATAGTCTTCCGTCACATAATACTGTATTATGGGGCGAGTTGGCCGTGTGGGTAGGAGCGTACAGCTGTAAGCTTGCAACATGGAGATAGTTGGTTCAAACTCCACTGTCGGCAGCCTTTAAGGTGGTTTTAGGTGGTTTTCCATTTTCACACCAGCCATATGCTGATGCTGCACCTTAATTAAGGCCACGGCTGCCTCCTTCCCACTCCAAGGCGTTTTTCATCCCATTGTCACCATAAGACATATCTGCGTTGGTGCAACGTGAAGCAAATGAAAAACTAGTACTAAGTCAGTTTTCATCACTTTTCTTCTCCTTCTTCGTTATCTGTGTACCCTCCAGGGTCACTTTTTCCCTCGGACTCTGCGAGGGATTCCACCTCTACCGCCTCAAGGGCAGTGTCCTGGAGCTTCAGACTCTAGGTCGGAGATACAACTGGGGAGGATTTATTTATTTATTTATTTATTTATTTATTTATTTATTTATTTATTTATTTATTTATTTATTTATTGTGCTTCAGACAGGTACAAACCTAATGATGTGAAACACATATACTATTACATTAGATAAAAACAAATATTAAATTAAAATTATAATACATCTTATGAAAGTCCTTGTAAAATAAAGTCATAAATGAAATAAAAAATACACTTTTCTTCAGTAACATAGTGTTACAAATATTCAGTTACATATGCACATATTATAACAAGGTATTTAAAATATTACAATTAAAATTATTTACGAACTGCTTTAAAGCTGCATTAGTACTGTAATTATACATGATGGTAGTGATGTTATCGAAGATAATAATTATGATGAGCTAGATGGTATAACTAGAAACTAGAATATTAACTAAAGTTATGAGGCTAACAATGGGAATCAGCAAAGTGGGATTTTAACTTAGAACAGAAAACAATTAAGTTATTTGTTTACATTTTTTACTATGGATGTGTATGTAGTTGCAAATATATCTATTCTATACTCATTGCTATATTTATTAAATATTTTCATTGAGTTTAACACTGGTGAATTACTATGTTGTTGGATTCTTGATCTAGAGCAGTAGAAAGTAACATATTTCGGGCGTGTAGATGGATTAGGGACAGACAAGTTGAACAGAGAGAGCAAGTTAGAGCTACCAATAATATTGTTAAATAATTTGTAGACAAATAGAAGAACTGCAATTACTCGTCTTTTTGCTAAGGACTTATAGCCAAGTTGTTTCATTAAGTCATCATACGAATCAAATTTAGGATAATTATTAGTTATTTTGTACGTAAGGTATCTAAGAAATTTGTTTTGCACCATTTCAACTTTGTTTTCATATAGTTCAAAGGTGGGATTCAAAATGGTTGGTGCATATTCCAGCCGACTTCTTACAAAGGAGTTGTATAATAGCTTTATTGCCTCGGGATTTGTGAAGTCAGGTGTGCATCTCTTAATAAATCCTAATATTCTGTAAGCATCTGCAACTACTTCGTTTATGTGCAGAGAGAACGTCAATTTAGCGTCAAAATGCACGCCAAGATGCTTGATAAAATTCACTGATGACAGATTAGTATTCAAAATATTATATGATGACCAGTAATTCACCCTCACCTGCTGTGCTGAAGAGGGGCCTTGCGGGAGGATGGGAAGATTGGAAGGAGAGGCAAGGAAGAGGGAAGGAAGCGGTCGTGGCCTTAATTTAGGTACAATTCCGGCAATTGCCTGGAGCAGAAGTGGAAAACCACGGAAAACCACTTCCAGGACGGCTGAGGTGGGAATCGAACCCACCTCTACTCTGTTGATCTCCCGAGGCTGAGTGGACCCCGTTCCAGCCCTCGTACCACTTTTGAAATGTCATGGCAGAGCCGGGAATCGAACCCGAGCCTCCAGGGATGGCAGCTAATCACACTAACCACTACACCTCAGTGGCGAACCACTACTTTACAGATGAGAGAAAAAATATTATTTCCCGAACAGAATATAACGAAAACAGTTTATTAATATTCTATATTGTAGAGCAGCAGACCCTCCGTGGCTCAGGCGGCAGCGCGCCTGCTTCTCACCGCTGGATACCGTGTTTCAAATCCACGTCACTGCATGTGAGATTTGTGCTGGACAAAGCGGAGGCTGGACAGGTTTTTCTCCGGGTACTCCGGTTTTCCCTCTCATCTTTCATTCCAGAAACACTCTCCATTACTATTTCATAGCATTTGTCAGTCATTAGTAAATCACTTTGGGAGTGGCGACACCATTGTAAAAATAGCCTATATATATGGTTCATTCATTATATCCCTAACCCGGTCAAAGACTGGAAAACAGGTTGTGGGTTTTCATTTTCTGTGGGGCAACCACTCAGGTTATATTTGTGTTAGTGAAAGGCCGATTTTAATTTATAAACGGTTCAAAGAATCTATTTTTAAAAGATGCCTTTCAGATCCGTGGTCAATTTAATATGGTATAAAGCGATCCATAATGAACATTTCGCATTATATTTTGTTTAAAGATGTATCTGTAACATTAAAAGCACCTAAATTCTTCACAAATATAATTTACAACTGTACTCATGGCACGGAGCATATGGCCCTTAGGTTCACTCAGCCTACACCAAAAATGAGTACCAGGTTAATTCCTGGGGGCAAAGGCGGCCGGGCGTAGAGCTAACCACTCTACCCCATCACGTGCCGTGGTTAACAATGGTGGAAGCCTTTACCTTCCACTCCTCCAAGGGCCTTCATGGCCTGTACGGAGGTGTCTTTGTCTTTTGACTCATGGCACGGAACGTTCCAAGGACTCCCTTTCATTCGCCGTATTTGGCCACACTTGGTCAGTCCGACTATCTTTACTAGTCGGTTCTATAAGATAAATCATTCCTGTTAGCGTCTTATATGATGTTTTATTTCTGAAGATTGATTTAATAATTTTCTTTTCGGAGACATTCCCAATTACCACACGCTTCCTATGATGATGTTCTCTAAATTAAACAATGTGCAACCATGAAATGCCGCTAAATAATGTAACAGGCGGAAATCTCGCAATATGGCGAACATTAAGTAAGGAATACGGCGCTGAAAGGCTGCAAGTCGTTGACTTAATATTTTCTTCCTCAGATCGCACTACACGTAGCAGTGCTTTCTGGTATATAAAGAGAAGGATGACTTAATCCTTTATTTTTCCGTTCGAAGGTCCTTGCAACAACACTTCAGAATACTCAATGTTTAAAAAATGTGCTGTTTTGACTGAATGCTCCGGCCGATTCATCTCTGTTTTACTCCACGACGGTCCTATACCATGCTTTGCTAGTATAGTGGGACTCCATCTGGGGCCCCGTCGGACCACATAATAGGAGGGAATTATTATTGCTCGTCCCGAGTAGATCTTTTTGGAGTAAAAAGTCGGGAAAAGCATGAACTCATAAACAATTAATGCCACGACCGCAAAAGCAAATCAGGACTATTATACCATTGATTTTCTTTCATATTACGACAAGAGGAACCAGCTATAGATAGAGAGAACCGAGTCACAAAGCCGTGTTGACCAGTGTAATCAATCATAGTGGCAACTTTCCCATGCGTAGACGAATTTTGATTTTTCAAGGGGAAATAAATCAGATGTTTGTGCAATGATCGGTGTGATTGGGAGGGAAAGATCTTTTCCGTTACAAGTGTACTCTGTACTGTACATCATTAGTCAAATACAGCAAAGCAAATCGGTTTTTATAGAGAAATAGAAAATAAGCTTAATTCTGCACTGCAGAATCTAAATACACGCACGTAAAAACTGACGTTTTTTTGTAACTTTCCCAAGGGGCGACGATGGGACAGGAAATGGCTAGGAGTGGGAAGGAAGCGGCCGTGGCCGTAATTAAGGTACAGCCCAAGAATTTGCCTGGCTTGAAAATGGGAACCCACTGAAAGCCATTTTCAGGGCTGCCGGCAGTGGGATTCGAACCTACTATCTCCCGAATACTGGACTGCAAAAATGAACGTGAAGCGGAGGTTGAGAACAGAAAATTGTCAAAGAGGGCAAATAATTCAGAGTTTGATAAATGAACTGGAAATTTTTCCTTCAAGTGATGTAATCAAGTGTTTTTCAGTGTTTAACACTTAAAACAGGTAGTCTTATTAGTGGTTTGTAGGGTACTTCTAATGAATACAAAGCATCTGGCCATACGACCTATCTGTGTCGGTGCGACGTAAAGCAAATAGCAAAGCAGCTTAGTTATTAGGTTTGGATAATTGCACTGCAATTTTACAATGGAGGCTAAAAACTGAAAGTATTGTTGTGAAAGTATTCATACGAAAAGTACTTTCAGTGCCTATTTGAACTGCCGCTTGAGATCGTGGTTTCTTGCATGACAAAACAGCCGAAAGAATTGGCTTGTTGGAGAATATTTTACAGCCCTTAGCAGAAATTTAAATCAATCGCATTTGAAATCATGGGGTGCTCTTATTACAGCTGACAACTGGGTCACCTGTTGACATCACTTGGCAGATAAACGCTATTCGGTGCGGAAACGCAGCGAGGAGAAATATCACCTCAGAATTTCTCTTTGAGGTACACTTGGTTTAAAATGACTGGATTTCATTATCGCCCTTTTGTTAAAATGGTTCTGCATTTCGATTTAAATTATTTAAAAGTATTTGTAACTGCACAAATACAACACACAATAGCAAACACTTGAAAAAGAGTCGGATGGTCTTCCAGCAGAAGTCCTCTTCGTCTGTGAGTCCGTTGGTGAATGTACAGCCCCGTACACAAATTGCCGGAAGGATGGCAGATAGTCCCAAGTGGAGCAGCCACTGTTCTCTTATTTCGCTCTTTCTTTTCTACGTTGCCTCTTATAGTTCACTATTCGCCTACGGTTTTCTTCAAAAAGAATTGTGCCGCGTTGAACTAATGATCTCGATGATGTTCGGTTGAGGGCGTAGTTAAATCTTTAAAACACTTCCTCTGACATCCAAAACAACTTTAACCCGGTTTTACCACAGAGTGAAACTCTTGCTTGGGATTGCGAATATCGGGTATGCGTATTACATGCCCTGTCCATCGTAGCTGACGTCTTCAAAACATGGTTTCTATACTGGTGGTCTGTGCCTCTTCCAGCACACTGACATTTGCGGCTCTGTCATACCGCATTGTATGCAGAATTATCCTTAAACATCGCTGGCGATATTGTTTCAGCTTTTTAATATGTAGTCTGTAGCATAATCAAGATTCAAATCCATATAGGAAGCTGGGAACTGCAACTGAATTGTATACGCAAATCTTTGTTGCAATATTGACATCTTGTTTGCCAAATACTCGAGATCTTATTTTCGGAAAGGGATGCTAGAGCACGGTTGATTCTAAATTGGATTTCCCAATCTATATTTGCGCTTTATGAGAGGATGCTGCCACGTAAAGTTGTTTACTATTTGAAGACTCACTTCGTGGATGGAGACACTGACCTGTCTATGTTCGTCTCCAGGGGCTGTTTGATATAGATTCTGTATGTTACTGGTATTAATTTTTGAGACCAATTTTTCAGTACCAAATTTAAAAGGCATTCAAGATTAAGACTAATTCTTCTTCAGACTGAGCTACAAGTGCATTACCATCAGCATACTGTAACTCGATTGCTACAGAAAGTGTACGAGTCCTTGCCCTTAGACGGCTCAAATTAAGCAGTTTCCCATCCATTGTATAAGTTGTCTGTGTGCCTGAGGAAGAACGTCTTTGACTAGTTGTATTACAGTTTTTATATATAATGAGAACAAAGTGGGGGAAATCACACAGTCTTGCTTAACACCGGTATTGATATGAAATGACTCACCAACAGACTTTGTATCGATAAAAGCTGCCGTCATATCCGTGTAGAATAGTTTCAAGATGGGAAAAAAAGTCTGTGGAAAACCATACAGTACTAAAATCTTTCACAAAATATCACAGTTTACATACTAAAATGAAACCAATATAAAGAGGACCATTGTGTTCTATGCACTTTTCCTGAAGCTGACGAGTTGTGAATATCATTTCTGTGGTTCCTCTAGAAGGCCTGAAGCCACACCGGCTTTCTGGTAGTATTTCCTCCACTAAGCACAGCATGCACTTTGCCAAAATTCGCCTGATGATGCTTGTTATTTAAAGGGGCCTAACATCTAAGGTCATCGGCCCCCCTAAGCCAAAATTTGATCAATTTTTCTTTTTAAGAAGAGAGGGAATGGAATAATTTACCAACGGAGATGTTCGATAAATTACCAATTTCTCTGAAATGATTTAGGAAAAGACCCGGTAAACAGTTGACAGGGAATATGCCACCTGGGCGACTGCAGGCCTGTGCCTATTGATTGATTGATTGATTGATTGATTGATTGATTGATATATATTGAAATGTCTGGTGTGGAATCTTGGGTGGCTAACTAATCGGACTATATTTCTTCATCGGCCATCCGACGGGAGCATGGTAATTTCCTTCAAAACGAACTCAGTTGTTCTACCTGTAAAGAATGAGGTTTCAAGTTGACAGGGCCCCACCTCATAGATCTGCAATCGTCCAGAACCATCTTCTTGCTTCATACCCTAATAAATGTATAGGAAGCGGAGGAGGACCCGTTCCCTGGCCCGCCGAATCGCCATTTGACTTCATCCTGTGGGGTAACTGAAAGCAGGTAGTATATGCACAATAGCCTGAAAATCCTGGTCTCCTTCGACAACTGATCACCTAGACATGCCAAGATGTTACAACGAGCAAGAATATTTTACAACGTCCAACTGAATTCTGTATAAACCAAAGTGGTCAATATTTCGAGCACTTGCTGCGCTGAATGAACAGAGTAGACTGCTTTCTATCTACAGACCATTATGTCGTAGTCCAACCTGCCTATGTGACATTAAAAAAAACGCTCCTTTTCAGGACAAAATGAAATTCACTCGTCGGAACAAGTAGATATGTGGCCGTATCACATCCACTGCAAATGGCGTAAAACGAAAAATAAGTATACCAGCCTGAGGATTGAACTTGTTTCCTGGAAGCTTGGCCCTGCTAGCCACCTTAGTTCCAGTGTGCCGTGACGTGTGACTGGCACATATGGAATCTGTCCTAATAGACATCTCCTGTCCAAAAGGAAGATAATGTTATTCGCAGGTGTGATCATTTTAAGCATTCATTATGGTTTACGTCACTGAAATAACATTGGCGCTAATGATTTCATCTATATGCTCGAGCGTGAACTCAACGATTAGTTGTAGTAAGGCAATGTGGGATCGGGTACGAATATTCATAGGTTGGCTATGATATACGAGGTCCACCTCTGTTTTGTAGTGGTTAGTGTGATTAGTTGCCCCCCCCCCCCAGGAGGCCTGAGTTCTATTCCCGGCTCGGTCACGAATTTAGAAAAGTGGCACGAGGACTGTAAAGGGGTCCACTCAGCCTCGGGAGGTCATCTGAGAAGAGGGGTGCCAATTCCCACCTCAGTCATCCTCGAAGTGGTTTTCCGTGGTTTCCCATTTCTCCTCCTGGATGGTACCTAAATTAAGGCCACGGCTGCTTCCTTCCCTTGGTTCTTCTCTCGGACTCAGCGAGGGACCCCACCTCTACCGTATCAAGGTCAGTGTCCTGGAGCGTGAGACATTTAGTCTGGAATACAACTGGGGAGGAGACCAGCATATCACCTGCTATGCTGAACAGGCACCTTCTGGAAGGGGGGCTGAAAAAATGAAATGGCGTATGGCTTTTAGTGCCGGGAGTGTCCGAGGACATGTTCGACTCGCCAGGTGCAGGTTTTTGGTTTCACTCCCGCAGGCGACCTGCGCGTCGTGATGAGGATAGAATGATGATTAAGACGAAACATACACCCAGCAGCGAAATTAACCAATGAAGGTGAAAATTCCCGACACTGCCAGGAATCGAACCCGGGACCCCCGTGAGCAAAGGCCAGCACCCTAACCATTTAGCCATGGAGCCGGACTGGGGGAATTAGAAGGTTAGATTATTATTATTATTATTATTATTATTATTATTATTATTATTATTATTATTATTATTATTATTATTATTATTATTATTATTATTATTATTATTATTATTATTATTATTGCCGGCCCTGTGGTGTAGGGGTAGCGTGCCTGCCTCTTACCCGGAGGCCCCGGGTTCGATTCCCGGCCAGATCAGGGATTTTTACCTGGACCTGAGGGTTGGTTCGTGGTCCACTCAGCCTACGTGATTAGAACTGAGGAGCTATCTGACGGTGAGATGGCGGCCCCGGTCTAGAAAGCCAAGAATAACGGCCGAGAGGGTTCGTCGTGCTGACCACACGACACCTCGTAATCTGCGGGCCTTCGGGCCAAGGCCTTTCAAGGGCTGTAGTGCCATGGGGTTTGGTTTGGTTTGGTTTGGTTTGGTTTGGTATTATTATTATTATTATTATTATTATTATTATTATTATTATTATTATTATTATTATTATTATTATTATATAAAAATGAAGAAACCATACACAATTTGGGAATACTAACCAATTAGAGAAAGTATGTCCGACTCGTTGCCTGAATGGTCAGCGTACTGGCCTTCGGTTCACAGGGTCCCGGGTTCGATTCCCGGCCGCATCGGGGATTTTAACCTTCATTGGTTAATTCCAATGGCCCGGGGGCTGGGTGTTTGTGCTGTCCCCAACATCCCTGCAACTCACACACCACACACAACACCATCCTCCACCACAATAACACGCAGTTACCTACACATGGCAGATGCCACCCACCCTCATCGGAGGGTCTGCCTTACAAGGGCTGCACTCGGCTAGAAATAACCACACGGAATTATAAGAGAAATTATTATCCAGATATTCATTCTGCAACATACGGTATTTCACTTGCTTGTCACATATCCTGCACATAACTTTGAAAGTGGTGCATCTCGATAGAAATGTGAATACCACTCTTGCTTAGTGTATGTGCCATTTTGGTACAAATGATTACCTGAATAACGCCAGGGTCGCACACCTCCGGTAGTTTAAATTTGTCCAGGACCTGTGATACAAAACACTGCGGGCAGTGTTTTACAAGATGAATGAGAATTAGACTGTCGAAATGCACTGTAAAATAACAATATGGCAGGATGACGCCGTCGAAAATATATGTGTTCTTGGAAAGATTTCATTGTAGATTTTGGCACGAGTTTTACTACACTACCATTGTTTCTCACTATGCTACCCCACTCCACAGTAAAAGCATAGACTTTAATGTTGATTCTAATCTGCCTTATGAGCACACAGGCCTCGCTGGTGACCTGTATATAACAGGAGATTGCAATCTGGCTGGGTTTCATTACTGCCCGGAAAATATGACCACTGAAAATAGATAGGAGCTCCAAACAACAGACGGCAGAACTTTATTTTTTTATTCCTTCCTAATAAAACTTGAAAGAAAAATACTGTTATGAGGTTAGAGTCGAGGATAAGGTCTGGCAACGCACAACGGACGTAATCTCATTCTTCGAATATAAATGGCAAAATAATATCTTAGATATGCTCGGCCATGCAACATCTGAAATAACAGAGGGGATGTGCAGTGGCGTATGAACGAAGAATGGAGAATTCATTTGTGGGGGAGATTGAGAAGTGATGGAGGGTGCAGTCAGATGGCCTGTTCCACTAAATACAGGCCACGTTTTAACGGATTTTAGATTTAAGAGGATGCAAATGATTTCAAACCCCCTGTAGCCAAATCTCGATATTAATACAATTTCGAGAACCATCTGTAGTGAGGGCCAGTTTTCCTGATGATATTTTTGGATGTGATTTCTACATTGATGGCAGAGTTATGTTTAGGTAAGAAGGATGTCATGTCCTATATATTACGTACTAATGTGGAATTTATCAGAAGATGAAATGAAAAACTACTTCTAGAATGTTTGAGGATGGAATATAAAACCACATATCTTCACAAATGCATAACTTCGGGTCGAGTGTAAAGAAATTATTAAATTATTACAATGATTAATCAATTATTGGCTGGACTCCGCGGTTTAGGGTTAGCGTACCTGCCTCTTATCCGGAAGCCCCGGGGTCGATTCCCGTTCAGGTCAGGGAGTTTTAGCTGAACCGGAGGGCTGGTTCGAGGTCCACTCAACCTATGTGATTTTAACTGAGGAGCTATCTGACGCTGAGATAGCATCTCCGGTCTAGAAAGCTAAGAATAACGGTCGAGAGGATTCGTCGTAGCGACCACACGACACCTCGTAATCTGCAGACCTTTGGACTAAGCAGCGGTCGCATGGTAGGCCATGATCCTTCGGGGCAGTTGCACCAGGGAGTTTGGTTTGGTTTGATCATTTCGTTTACAGCAATGGATTTCTACAAATACAAGTATAAATGTGTATTTTTAACATGTTTGAGACTTCTTTGTTTACTGCAGTGAGTTGAAATACCTGCCGGGTGTTTTAGGAAAAGTTATCTCCCATTCGTTTTCGTAATTGTCGAAGATGATTTTCATAATTCTTCTTAAACACCAGTGAGATATTCTGACGGGATTGAAGACAAAAGTGCTTCATATTATGTATACATTACTGTTTAATCCAAAAGCCGCACGCAATCACTTTTCTATTGATATTTAATCGTATTTGTTCTTAACGTAGCCTTTATATACGCATTTTGAATACCCTCCTGCCATTGTTCCCACCTATTTGTACCAGCAATCATTCTCGATACATCCATGTCTGTTACTCCTAACTTATGAATAAGATATCTTGAATCCGCCATTCTTACAATGTTACAGCAAAGTTGATCTGAAATGAGACAGATATACTCTACATGTAGTTTCTTTCAGTAGCTGGCATATTTTCTACTCAAGAAAGAAACAAGTAAAAAGCAATGATCGCGGCTGTCACTACATTAACTTTCCAGCACCTTGAACCAGATTCACTGTTCTGCCCTCTTGGGAGTACACATATTCTAAATACTTGGAATTATCCACCTAATACAGTTTTGTAATCCCTAATCGAACAAACCGGCTTTGACGTTTACTTTTTACTTCTACAAGTTGCTTTACGTCGCACCGACATACATAGGTCTCATGGCGACGAAGGGAGGGAAAAGGGCTATGAGCGGGGAAGAATCGGCTGTGGCCTTAATTAAGGTACATCCCCAGGATTTTGCTAGTGTGGATATGAGAAACCACGGAAAACTATCTTCAGGGCTGTCGAGAGTGAGGTTCGATATCACTTTTTCCCGAATGCAAGTTCAAAGCTTCGTGACCCTAACCACATGGCCAACTAGCTCGGTGGTTCTGAAGTTATGTGAGGACAATGAAGGAGGATAGTTTACCTAGGGGAATAAGGGGTATGGCGATAGTGGGTAAGAAAAGTATTGGAACACAAAGGCTTCAGTTTTTATTGATTTAACGAGAAAATATATCGTACTAAACGAGGCCTCAGAGCCACTTGGAAGTAGAATATTATGCTGACACTTGGGTATTCACGGAGAATTGCAGACTAATCGCTGAAATGGCTAACGGTCTGTAATAATGATATATTT
Source organism: Anabrus simplex (assembly GCF_040414725.1). NCBI lineage: Eukaryota > Metazoa > Arthropoda > Insecta > Orthoptera > Tettigoniidae > Anabrus > Anabrus simplex. Next base: position 118,876,523 of record NC_090265.1, read on the forward strand.
TATTCATTTCATTTAAACTGAAATCGTAAAAGTACATTGACTGAAAATTTTTAAGAAAGGGAGGCTGATACTATCGGTTGGATTTTTCTAGGAAATTGAGTATTTCACAGGGATCAGGAAGAGAGTCAGCTCAGTAATGAAGTCTGCCGAAACTATTGCAGATAAACGTGATGGGAAATATCAAATGCCCTTACTTAACACTATAATGTGACAGGCGCCGGTTCTGATGGCTAAAATCAACCGAAGAGAACCAAGCAACGATCTGAGTAATCAGTTAAGGGAATAACGAATTGAAATGTGCCAAACTGCAATCAGAAGACAACTTCGTACTTCAGCATTTCCTGCAAGAGGGCAAGACCCAAGAAACTACTTCTACGCATAGGAAAAGGCGGGTATAGATTGTACATTGCTGAGTAATTATAGACCAGGAAACGTTGAAGAAAGATACTTCGAAATCAGAAATTCCAAATCACGATCAGGTTTCCTGATGAAGACTATTTTTTTATTCATTTTTTACAATTTACTTTACGTCGCACCGACACAGATAGGTCTCATGGCGACGATGGAATAGGAAAGGCTTAGGAATGGGAAGAAAGCGGCAGTAGCCTTAAGTTAATTAGGGTACAACCCCAGCATTGTCCTGGTGTGAAAATGGGAAACCACGGAGAACCATCTTCAGGGCTGCCGGCAGTGGGGTTCGAACCCACTATCTCCCGGATTCAAGCTCACAGCTGCGCGCCCCTAACCGCACGGCCAACTCGCCCGTTTTTTATGCATGAGCCTATCAAGACATTTTGGAAGGGCAAGCAAAATCTTTCAGATCAGAAAATCCCATTGATAGAGAGACGTTGACTATGAGCACAAGTACGAGTACTTTAGTTACATATCCCATATTCCAAAGCACACTCATCGCCGCACATGCCACTAACGCCCTGGGAGGGGTGGAAGGTAAAGGCTTCCACTATATGTAACCTCGGCACTTGGTAGGGTAGAGAGGTTAGCTATACGTCCGGCCGCCTTTGCTCCCTTGAATATTAACCTGGTACTCATTTTTCGTGTAGGCTGGATGAACCTCAGGACCACATACACCTTCGGAAGTTGAAATCACATTTCTTAAAATTTTCGGCTTCTTAACGGGGAATCGAACCTTTTACCGCCTCGGCCAGGTGGCTCCTATATCCCATAACGTATTTGCATGACCAAAAACAGGTTCTCACAAGAAGTACTACACTGACATTTGTTCGGAAGGGGGATTGCTTTCAACTTTCCAGAATTCACACGGCCCCCGATTCCTTTCTTGAAGATTTCTTGTAGATAAATGTGGAAATCAAAAAAAAATATTGCGGGATTATTCAGAAAAACGAAGGGTGAAATGAGAAGGGCAACGCTCCCCTCTCAAACAAGACTACGGTATTGGTTCACTTCCCATTATCGAGTCCAAATTTCTTCTGCTAGTAAGCCTACCGGCTTTCTGCGATATTCGCTGCCGCTGAAGAAGCTATTGTAACAGTTCCGGCAGAAGAAGGTAGCAGGCGTTGCCGGTGTGACTTAATAGAATGTGAAGCTACCTTCATCCATATGAATCGCTGCGAGGAGACAGCGGATGGGATGTTTTATCTGCACCGCCCCGTCTCGCACAGACCATATTACCATGTCCAATATCCGTGGGATGTCATCACCATAAAACACTGCGCTGCATCGGACATTAAAATTGATTTTACATTTTTTCCTATAAAAATAGTAGAACACCGCTCATTCATTCTTCCCTCGTTCCACTCCACCAAAGTGGAAATTAATAAAAATTAAATCACTGTCCTTCCAAATGACGTAATAAATAGACCTGAAGCTGATACCAATTATGACAACAGGTCCATGGGGGGTAATATCGGCTGTGACATGTCACGGGCCGTGGGGAGCCATTTTTCATCACACATACCTTACCAAGCAGGTAGAGATTAAAATAGTGTTACAATACGATTTGTTCTGCTAACTCACGAAGCATGAATCGTATTCTATACCAGATATTTTGATCCGCCGTACGTGTTTGGTGTTGCTTTAACGAAGGAACATATTATCCACACGTAAATTTCCACTGACTCACTTGTCAATACAATTAATTTAATTAAAATTGTGAAAACTGAGAAACAAAGGCTTACCTACGCAGTGGTTGATCGGCTGGCTTTCAACTCAGGTAACCGAAGTTTGAATCCCGATGGAATTTAGCACGCAGTTTACACCTGAGAAATCACCTGACTTCAAGGCAGGCATCCGTTCCTAAACACGGACCCTAATGGCTTCATGGCTCTGTAAATGCAAGAAATAAGCTGAAGATTCATTTCTTAGTTCGAGTAATTTATAAATTCAGACATTCCAGTCCATAATGCTCAAGAACGCTTAATTTGTTATTTTTACAATCGGCCATAAATGTCTTGGGGGGACTATACAAGTCTGGAATATGGTGTTCTTTCATTTTTTTTTTTTTTTTGTTATTTGCTTTACGTCGCACCGACACAGATAGGTCTTACGGCGACGATGAGGCAGGAAGGGGCTAGGAGTGGGAAGGAAGCGGCCGTGGCCTTAATTAAGGTACAGCCCCAGCATTTGCCTGGTGTGAAAATGGGAAACCACGGAAAACCATCTTCAGGGCTGCCGACAGTGGGGTTCGAACCCACAATCTCTCGAATACTGGGCACTGGCCGCACTTAAGCGACTGCAGCTATCGAGCTCGGTATATGGTGTTCTCAACTAGTTGGGAACTGGACTATGTTTTCCCTGTTGCTCACCTTAGATGTGAGATCCCTTTACTTGCCTCTTCATTACCCAGCTATAGCTTGTATTGAAAACTCAATATTTCCGAAATTAACTTCTTTATAATGCTCCGATTTCTTCTAATTTGTTGATACTGTTTAATAACTTTGGTAATTAACATTGTCGTACTAAGTGGATTTTCCTATACTGTGGTTATTTACGGTTATTGTAGGTAAATATCAGCACTTCACCAGTAGGTACTGGTCGTCTCCTCTACTTGGACATTAGAATTACATTCACCTACCTTCACAAGCTGCTGACTGAATACCACTGCCTGCTGTATGCACATATGGAGTCACGTTGTTCATTAACGATCCATGGAATTTCCTTACCGGAACCTGCTTCCGGCTTAAAACATTATTATTACTATTATTATTATTATTATTATTAATATTATTATTATTATTATTATTATTATTAGTATCTATATATATATAAAATAACTTGTCCTGACTGACTGACTGACTGACTGACTGACTGACTGACTGACTGACTGATTCATCATCGCCGAGCCAAAACTACTGGACATAAAGAAATGAAATTTTGGGCATAGATTTATATTAGGATGTAGGTGCTCGCTAAGAGATGATTTTTGGATATTCCTTCGCTAAGGGGGTGAAAAGGGGAGTTGACATTTTAAAATGTGTGTATCTATATCTCAAAACTTTAAAAGTTTACAGATGTAAAACTTGGCATTTAGAATCTTCTTTAAAAATAAGGAAACATGTATTTTTTTGTTTTCAGAAAATCCCAATAGTAGGGGTGAAAAACGGTGAAAAAGGGGTTGAATGCCTTTAATCAGGTTACCGGTACTTATATCTCAGAAACTGAAGATATTACAGACCTGAAAATTGGTACAAATGATCTCTTTTAAAAATAAAGAAACACTTTTTTTTGTTTTTGGAAAATCCAATTAATGGGAGGGTGAAAATGGGGGTGAATTTTTAAAAGGAGTGCATGTATATCTCAAAACTGTTAATGTTTAGAGATGTATAAATTGGTACTTAGAATCATTAAAAAAAAAAGAAACACAAATTTTTTTGTTTTAGGAAAATCCTAATTGGAGGGGTGAAAAGGGGTGAAAAATAGGTTGAATGCCTTTAAGGAGGATACTTATATCTCAGAAACTGAAGATATTACAGACCTGAAAATTGGTACTTTTGAGCTCTTTTAAAAATAAAGAAACACGTATTTGTTTCCTTTTTGGAAAATCCAAATGGGGGTGAAAGGGGGGGGGGGTGAATTTTAAAAATGAGTGTGTCTACATCTTAAAACTTTAAAAGTTTACAGATGTAAAAATTGGTATTTAGAATCTCCCTTAAATAAAGGAACACGTATTTTTTTTTGTTTTCTCTAAATCCCAACGGGAGGTGTGTAAAAGGGTTGAATGTCTTTAATGAGGATACACATATCTCTGAAACTGAAAATAATACAGAACTGAAAATTTGTATATGGGATCTCCTTTAAAAATAAAGAAACACGTATTTTTTGTTTTTGGAAAATCCGATTAATGGCGGTTAAACAGGAGTGATATATTGTGAATTTTTCGAAAGACTATAGGCCTATCTACAGAATATGTGAGAAACGTAAAATGTTACAGACGTAAAAAGTGGGTATTTGGAATTTCCTCTAAATGTAAAGAAACGTAGGTGATTTGTTTTTGGAATCTCCCCTCAAGGGGAAATAAAAAGTGGTGAAATTTTAAAATGAGAATTTCTACAGTATATATTTAAAAAAATTAACATGGCACAGAAGTGAAAAATGGTATTTTTTATCTCTATTAAAAATAAAGAAACGTGTATTTTTAGTTTTCGGAAATAATACTTGGGTGGAGAGGTGGGGGGTAAAAGTGACTGAAAATGGTGTTGATTTCTTTTAATTAGGCTACTGATATCTCAAAAATGAAGATGTTACAGACGTGAAATTTGATATTTGGAATCTGCTTTAAAAGTAAGGAAACGCGTATTTTCGGAAAATCCAATGAAGGGGGGGGGGGCTGAATGAATTGATAAATTAATTGACTTAATTGTATAAGAATACATACATCTAATAAAAATAAAGTTGTTACAGACGTGAAAATTGGTATTTGATTTCCTTTAGAAACAAAGAATAACGCGTTTTTTGGGGGGGGGGGGACCATCTTGCGAGGCGGGAGTGAAAAGGAGTTGAATTCCTTTCACGAGGACACATAAATCAAAAACTGAAGAAGTTAGAGTCGTGATAATTGGTATTTAGAAGATCCTTTACTATTAAAGAAACAAGTATTTTTTGCCGGATAATTCACTTAGGGTGGGGTGGGGGGTTTGAAAGGAAGTGAAAAAAAGTGAATTATTTTTATGGGGATTCTTATATCTCAAAACTGAAGGTAATAGACGTGAACATTGGTGTTTGGAATCTCCTTTAAACATAAAGAAACACGCCTTCTTTTAATTTCATTTTTTGGGGGGGGGGGGGTAAATAAACTTAACGGCGGTGGGGTGTAAAAGGAGGTGAGACCAAATGATTTTACTGTTCTTACTGTACTTATCAGGAGCCTCCGTTGCTCAGGCGGCAGGGCGTCGGCCACTCACAGCTGGGTTCCGTGGTTAAAATCCCTTTCACTCCATGTGACATTCGTGCTGGACAAAACTGAGGCGGGGCAGGTTTCTCTCCGTATACTCCGGTTTTCCCTGTCATCATTCATTCCAGCAATACTGTCCAATATTTCATTTCATTTGTCATTCATCGATCATTGCCCACAGAGGAATGCTTCGGCAGCCGGCACAATTCCTATTGTCGCCGCTAGATGGGGCTTTATTCATTCCATTCCTGACCCTATTGAATGACCGGAGACAGGCTGTAGATTTTCGATGTACTTATTCTGATCATAAACCGATCATTTTTAATCTTTCCTGGGTTCGATTTCAACAGCCTTCTTTCCTTCAATGAACGTTCTTAAATTACAGTAGACTCTCCTGGCATATAAATAAAAATTTAAACACATTTGAAATAAACGATAGGAATGAGATTGACCGTCAAATTGTTCACCTCTATAATAAGGTCAATAATGTATGGAAGTATGTCATTCTTGCATCTTTTTGTGGGGTCCAGAACATACAATAATAATAATAATAATAATAATAATAATAATAATAATAATAATAATAATAATAATAATAATTGTACCGGGCGGTACACCTCTACTCCGTTTATTTAAAAGTTGCGCCAGTTGAAACTCCTCTTCTGGAGGAAGGTTGAACTTTATCTACTCTATTAATTCTCTACTTTCTCAGAAGATGTCACCACGGGGAAAATTTTGAGTTTTTGAACTGTGTCATTTTTGATGTGTTTTTGTTTCGCTTGAAGTAAGAAGTGTAAACTTTCTCTTCTAGAGGACACTACTGAAGATCAACAATAGTGCACCCTAGTGCGGAGTCAAAGAACTATTTTGTTGGAGAAATTTTTATTTCAAAAGTTTGTTTCTTGTTAAATTTCTTTCTGTTATTGTTTAAGTTGGCTGTATACCCCTCTTTTTCCCCTTGTTTTAGTTTTATCCAATCCCGAATTTCTTTTAGTAATTTCTGACCAATCTGGTGTATCTTCCCCCAACTTGTACCTGTTGCGGGGTCCTATCCAATAAAAACATTGTGGGCGGGTGTTTTCATTCCCCTAACGCCTAGAAACTTCCGCGAGAGTATATAAACTGCTGATTTTAGGGTCTCCGGGCCACTTCTGTTCCATCTTTCAGTGTATTAAGTACATAGCAGGAGGCGGGAAGCGCCTCTTTCTTCGGCAGCGGTCAACAATAAGGTAATGGCCGATTAATAAATTCTTTCTTTTCTTGCTCAGCAGTTTAACTTTCGGGGCGGGTTCTAAGCGTTCAACCATGTAACCTTTTCCTAAAATGTAAAAACAACTGGTACCTATTCTATTTTAAAACGACATATCGGGATAGAGAGTGCTTAACCCTCTCGAGCTCCCACTCACATCGTCTTGAGGTGAACTTATTCTCTCAACCAATTCTTCCGCAATGTAATGTAAATTGCTATTAAGTCACCTCTGTAGTATGGGATTAGCCCTTGTAATAACGGCCTAGTGCCAAAGTAGGTTTTAAAATCAAAGTGTATTAGGAGTGCAAGTTCGCCTCCTCTCAAATTGTTTTAGAGGTCATTTAATTAACCTGCTTTTCATTTAATAGACCTCAGTAGATTGGGTATTTTACCCCTGTGTTTATGTCCGTTGAGGACAACTTGAAGGTGGAGTTTGGTGTGGCCTGGGAGAGGCTTAAATTAAAGAGAGTGTGGCTCTTTTGGAAACGTAGTGTTGTATGCCTCGAGGAGGCTTTACTATGTAATGTGGAGCAAGTGCTCCAGGGTTTGATTGGGGTCTTCTGCCCCTTTGTTAAAATTTGTATATTGGAAGGTTGGGCTAGTTGCTCAAGAAGTGTGAACTCAGGGCTCGAAGCCCAAACTCTGTTACCCCTGTAATTGTACATTTCAAATTGTGTTTCGGCTACTAAGTACCTGCTCTTTGTTATTACTGAATATTGAAAAGAAAATATAACCTCGTTAAATTTTACATTAACTTTGATTCCGTAGTTTGAAACCCATTCACGCCCGCACCTTCTTACACCTCTACCTACCACCAAAACACGGTAACAAGTGGTAGCAGAGCGTGGTTGAATGGGTCTCAATTTAGCCCCTTTTGACAGCTAGACATTGTTTTGATCCGAACTCTAACCATTTTCTCAGTTGCTGGAATTTTTTGATTTTTTCCAAATTGTTCTGTCATCATGCCCGGCCCTCGCGATGTTCTCCTTCTTAACTATTTGCGCAAGGAGGAGTTGATCTATGAATTGACTATTAGAAATGTGCAATCTGGAGGCACGGTTGCAATAGACACTAACAAGCTTAGAGAGTCCCTTGATTTGCCCATTTCCATCCCCAATTTGGGAGAGAAAGAAATTGACGACTCTCTTTCCACGATCACGGAGAATATTACTGGGCTAGCTTCTGTAGTTAGTTTTTTTGATGAAAATGATCCGTCTCCTAATCAAATTAAGCGTGTGCAAGGCAGGCTATATCATTTTTCGAATAGGGTTAACGATCTGTTGTCTCTAAAACTGAATGACGTTCAGAGGAAGGAAGCTAGTACGCTCCTGGAAAATATTTCCGAATTATCTAGTAAGGTCACTCCATTGTTAACTGGGGAAGTTCCTCCCAAATCTGATCAACCCACCATAGTGAATGCAGGTAGTGAGGAAGCGCCTCCCAAGGGAGAAGTTAATAGGATAACCATCGCTGCTCAAACTATCTCTGCCCCATTGGACAACGAATCTGAACGTCGTGCATCATTGAGTAACATCCGTTCTGAATTAACTTCCTTGCCACTTAAACCTTTACCTACTATGTCACCCGGATTCAGCAGCTTGCCTCATCCATTGGCAATGTTGCTCAGAGGTATATCCAAGTTTTCTGTTAATACCACCAGTGATGTAATTTCATTTTTAAGATTTCTAGTGGAATTTCAGGATCATGCCCTTGTTTTTTCTCTGTCTCCATGTCAAATCTTGCAAATTATCTATCCGTATGCTATTGGTATTCTCTCCGACAAAATAGTAAGAGCCATAGCTGAACAGTCATCCAACGAAGATTTTCATGCACATCTACTTGCTAATTTTATTCCTGCCCGCGCAAGGTCATCTCTGATTCAGAAATACTATTATCGAGTACAGAGGTTGGATGAAAACTTGGCTGATTTCATACAAGACATTAAGTTTTATACTAGGGTGTTTGCTCTGCACTTCCCTGAGGATCAGATTGTACAAGCCATTGTGGAAGGCATTTCACCATCCTACAGGTCATATTTGTGTTTCGCGGCGTGCCCGCAAACTTTCTCTGAACTTGAAGCATTGGCCGTCTCAGCGGAAGGAGTTAGATACGCCGATTCCTTGCGTGTCGCGAAAGAACCCCCGCCTTCCTTTAGTAATACTCGGCCTCCACCTCGCCGATCAGTCAATCCCCGTAAATGTTATGCTTGCGGGTCGCCTGACCATCTGCGCAACAAGTGTCCGCTGATCAAGTCAAGTGGGACGAGGAATGGAGCCGGGTCATCACAAGGCTGTTTTAAATGTGGGGCTTTCTCACATATTGCCAAGAATTGTCCCAACTCAAATAGCACCCCCTCCTGCTCAACTTCTGGTGCAAATTCCACCTATGCCAATAATAAAAAGTGACTAGTGGCTTCGGTTGAGTCGACTAGTCCATCTTCCCGAGACTCAGCCCCTAGTAAACAGATTGTAAATGCAGAGAACGATCAGCCTTCAAATTCATCTTTTGAATGCCCTAAAGAATGTCTTAGGATTGCGGCGGATACCCCCGCACCTGTTCCTTTTCTTAAGATTGAGGTAAATAACGAGCCTATAACAGCTCTCTTAGATTCAGGTAGTGTTTGTTCGATTATTGCGGCTGAATGGTATTCTAAATTGAAATCGGGTTGTAAACTTCCTGACTATGTCTCTTCTCCTGTTCAATACGTTTCGGCTAATTCATCTCCATTAGAAATTCTAGGTTCCTTACTGGTCAAAATTCGTGTTTTTAAGTTTACATGGAAAATTAAATTGTTTGTGGCCAAGCAATTGTCTTGCCCCATTATATTGGGAGCTGACTTTATTTCTCACACTGGTCTTGTGCTCGATCTCAAGTCTAGGTCGTGCACATTCAAATTTGCTTCTAGTTGTAAAATCCCACTATTAAAGTGTAATTCTGTGTCATGTTCTTCTATTTCGCCTACCCAGGATGAGATGTTGTTAGACCTTAGACATCTACCTGAGGAGCAGGCCGATAGTATTCGCAAACTGTGTCAGTCGTTTCCCGAGGTGTTCTCTGATACTCTTGGTGTTACTGACCTTATTGAATACAAAATTGAGGTTACGGATTCGATTCCTGTCCGTTTTCCACCGTATTGGCTATCTCCACCTAAAATGAAGGCTCTGAAGGAAATCATCGATCAGATGTTGAAGGACGGTATTATTAGGCCCTCTAAGTCAGCGTATTCTTCGCCTATTTTTCTAGTACCGAAACCCCAAGGAGGCTTCAGGCCTGTCATTGATTACAGGGCTCTCAATCGGAAGGTGGTGTTACAATCTGTGCCCCTTCCCGACCTTCATTCTTGTTTTTCATGGTTTCGTAAGGCCAAGTTCTTCACCATCTTGGACTTAAATCAGGCCTATAATCAAATTCCCCTTGCCGAAGAGTCTAAACACCTTACAGCGTTTGCCACGGACTGGAATTTATATGAATACAACCGCGTGCCTTTCGGGCTCCCTACGGGAGCAGCTGTGCTCACTAGGCTACTAGATAGGGTCTTCTCCGACATCAAATTCGAGTACTTATATCACTATTTAGATGATGTCGTAGTATTTTCAGAGACTTTTGAAGAACATCTAGATCATCTGCGAGAAGTTCTCGATCGCCTTCGTAAGGCTGGGTTAACTGTTAAGTTGTCCAAGGTTGCCTTTGCTAAGCCCTCTATGTCATTCCTAGGGCATATTGTGTCACCCGATGGTGTAGCAGTCGATCATTCTAGAACACAGGCCATCCGTGATTTTAAACCTCCCAAGGACATTAAAGGTATCGCCAGGTTCATTGGTATGGTGAATTTCTTCAGAAAGTTCACTCCTAACTTTGCTAATAGAGCGGCGCCCTTAAACCTTCTTCGTAGGAAAGGCATCAAATTCGAGTGGGGACCTTCTCAACAAGCCGCTTTTGAAGACCTTAAATTAGCACTTTGTAATGCCCCTGTACTTGCTATGCCTGATTTCTCGAAGAAATTCATCGTCCAAACCGACGCGTCGTCGTCAGCAGTAGCTGCAGTCCTTCTTCAAGAGACTGAACTAGGGAGGCGACCCATCGCCTATGCATCTAGGACTCTATCGGCTCAAGAAGCCAAGTATTCCATCTATGAGCTCGAAGGGTTGGCAGTTTTATTTGCCTTAGAAAAGTTCCGTCTCTATCTGGAACACGTCAAATTCGACCTGGAGACAGATAATCAAGCATTAAGCTGGGTCTTAGGTAGGCCGCGTCGTACTGGTCGTATAGCCCGCTGGGCTATTCGTATTTCCGCCTTCCAGTTTGATGTTAGACATATCAGAGGTACCGAAAATGTTGTTGCTGATGGACTCAGCCGTATGTTTCATAACGACGTCGAGACCCACGAACCGGTCGACAGTTCATCACCTCCCGAGTCCATACTATCTGGTGTTAATGCCATCTTAACAGATGCTCCCATGCTTTTTAGGGATATTGAGAAATACCAACGTGAAGATCCGACGCTGGCTCCGATAATGGAAACCCTTTCTTCTGGGGAACATGTCGTCCCTTATGTTCTGAGGAATGGTGTTTTATGTTGCCCTTCGAGGCATGACAAGATGATGAAGGTTGTCGTTCCAGCTGTTCTTGTGCCTATGATCTTCAAATACTATCATGAGATCCCATTGGGAGGGCATCTTGGTATCTTTAAAACTCGTGAGAAGATTCGTGAAATGTTCATCTGGAAAGGTATGGACGGTGAAATCCGGGAACTTGTAAAAGCTTGTAAATCTTGTTTGCTCAGTAAACCCACCATGTCCACCAAGGTAGGCCTTTTGTCTTCGCATCAAGCGTCGCGCCCCATGGAACGTCTGTATATCGATTATGTAGGACCCTTCCCCCAGTCAAAGGGTAATGCTAACAAGTTCATCTTTGTGTGCGTAGATGGTTTTACCAGATTTTCTTGGTTATTTCCGACTAAGCTGGCTACCGCTCAGTCTACCATTACCTGCTTAAATTCTATTTTTGCTTCTTTTGGTCCGTGTCAATATATTGTATCTGATAATGCTAAGGCTTTTACATCTAATTTATTTCGTAAATTCTGTTTTGACTTATCAATCTCTCATGTAACTACTTCTGCTTATTACCCTCAACCATCTCTGGCTGAACGGGTTAATCGTAATCTCAGGTCCGCACTTATCGCCTATCATCATGAAGATCCTTCCAGGTGGGACACGTCCCTGCATTGGTTAGCTTTTGCTTTGAATTCGGCGATTCATGAATCTCATAAGTTCACTCCAGCTTCATTGATGTTCAAGTTTGTTCCCAACACGCCGCTCTCTAACCTCTGGTCTCTGAGTGACATTCTACCCGAGACAATAGATCCGGACAATATTAAAGATCTTTGGAAGAAGGCTAAAGCCAATCTTAAAGTGTCTCATGAAAAGGTTAGGGAAAGGTATGATCGTGGACGGAGACCCACCCCTTTGAAGGTAGGTGACCAGGTTATGGTCAAGAATTTTGTTCCCGCGGGCAAGCTTGCCCCCAGATTCCATGGGCCATGCATCATTCTCGATTTTCTCACACCGGTTACATTGTTACTAAGCAACCCAGCCACCGAGAGGATATTTAGGGTTCACCTGTCCCAGGTGAAACCGGTGTAATTTCTGTGTTAACTTGCTTCATATTATTTTGAAAGGATATGAAGGTTATATTTTTTTTTTGAGTTTCACTTTTAAGGCATTCTGCACTACCTATAATATTTTGTTTCAGATGTAAGCATTTTTGTAAAACCTGTCCCGACCCGTTAAACTGCCATTCTGTCCTTGCCACGGCCATTACCACGCTCCCGTCTCCTGCTCCACCTTACACTGTGGCTTCATAATATTTAATGCCATGGATATCTGCACGCCGCTGGCCCCTCAATCTCTTTACATGCCTGTGCCCTTAAAAGAAACATGATGGTCCAACACAATTCTGCCGCCTAGCTTAATGTTTCAGTGCCCCCGCAGCCGCGCGGCGCCGTGCAGCAACTGGAGCCAAGGTCGGGCCCCCTCGGCCCCAGCGAGGACGACATGTGCACGGCGAGCCGGAGCTCTCCTCCCGGCCAAGGCTGATGTGCGGCGCACGACCTGCTACTTGCCCGCACCCTGTATATGTTCACCGCGGGCGCGGCGTGCTTCAACACCTCTGCTCCCCTCATAGTGCGGGCGAGCGGTATCTCAGGGTACTTGAGGGGTCCGAGCGGCCTCCTTTGGACGCAAGCTGTAACGGCCGGTCTGGCCATCCAACTTAGCCTACATCAACTACATAGACATTCCTGTTCAACCTTAATACCGTCACTTGGGAATTCAACAGCAATATTTGGTGGACCGTGCAAACACTTCTAAGTATTAAAAGTTTATCTTCAGAAATTCAAATTCTACAAACTTAAAGACTTTCATTCACCTGCAACAACAACATTTTGAAACTGAATTAAGAAATCTTGAAAATGCTTCTGCTATCTATCTTCGTATCAACATCATTACTTGGACTTTGTTTCAAACTGATTTCATGTGTCACCCCTGGAGGAACTTTTGGGGAGGGAGGTCTGTACCGGGCGGTACACCTCTACTCCGTTTATTTAAAAGTTGCGCCAGTTGAAACTCCTCTTCTGGAGGAAGGTTGAACTTTATCTACTCTATTAATTCTCTACTTTCTCAGAAGATGTCACCACGGGGAAAATTTTGAGTTTTTGAACTGTGTCATTTTTGATGTGTTTTTGTTTCGCTTGAAGTAAGAAGTGTAAACTTTCTCTTCTAGAGGACACTACTGAAGATCAACAATAGTGCACCCTAGTGCGGAGTCAAAGAACTATTTTGTTGGAGAAATTTTTATTTCAAAAGTTTGTTTCTTGTTAAATTTCTTTCTGTTATTGTTTAAGTTGGCTGTATACCCCTCTTTTTCCCCTTGTTTTAGTTTTATCCAATCCCGAATTTCTTTTAGTAATTTCTGACCAATCTGGTGTATCTTCCCCCAACTTGTACCTGTTGCGGGGTCCTATCCAATAAAAACATTGTGGGCGGGTGTTTTCATTCCCCTAACGCCTAGAAACTTCCGCGAGAGTATATAAACTGCTGATTTTAGGGTCTCCGGGCCACTTCTGTTCCATCTTTCAGTGTATTAAGTACATAGCAGGAGGCGGGAAGCGCCTCTTTCTTCGGCAGCGGTCAACAATAAGGTAATGGCCGATTAATAAATTCTTTCTTTTCTTGCTCAGCAGTTTAACTTTCGGGGCGGGTTCTAAGCGTTCAACCATGTAACCTTTTCCTAAAATGTAAAAACAACTGGTACCTATTCTATTTTAAAACGACATATCGGGATAGAGAGTGCTTAACCCTCTCGAGCTCCCACTCACATCGTCTTGAGGTGAACTTATTCTCTCAACCAATTCTTCCGCAATGTAATGTAAATTGCTATTAAGTCACCTCTGTAGTATGGGATTAGCCCTTGTAATAACGGCCTAGTGCCAAAGTAGGTTTTAAAATCAAAGTGTATTAGGAGTGCAAGTTCGCCTCCTCTCAAATTGTTTTAGAGGTCATTTAATTAACCTGCTTTTCATTTAATAGACCTCAGTAGATTGGGTATTTTACCCCTGTGTTTATGTCCGTTGAGGACAACTTGAAGGTGGAGTTTGGTGTGGCCTGGGAGAGGCTTAAATTAAAGAGAGTGTGGCTCTTTTGGAAACGTAGTGTTGTATGCCTCGAGGAGGCTTTACTATGTAATGTGGAGCAAGTGCTCCAGGGTTTGATTGGGGTCTTCTGCCCCTTTGTTAAAATTTGTATATTGGAAGGTTGGGCTAGTTGCTCAAGAAGTGTGAACTCAGGGCTCGAAGCCCAAACTCTGTTACCCCTGTAATTGTACATTTCAAATTGTGTTTCGGCTACTAAGTACCTGTTCTTTGTTATTACTGAATATTGAAAAGAAAATATAACCTCGTTAAATTTTACATTAACTTTGATTCCGTAGTTTGAAACCCATTCACGCCCGCACCTTCTTACACCTCTACCTACCACCAAAACACGGTAACAATAATAATAATAATAATAATGTTCTGGATCCTCGTCAAATTGTGCGGACCGCGCTGGAAACGGGTCCTGGCCTGGTAATGACTACGAATACAGTCCAACCGCGGGTTCAGTACTGCCAAGGCACCCAAGACGACACCACGCCGTATCTCCTTCAGTATTTGATCCACACTAAAAATGCTTATAGGAAAGGATGGAATAGATTTAGGGACCTAACTGACCGCGTGGAATACCTGGACATAGCCCGGGAAGTACGAAATCGATTGCTGGAAAGAAAGATTGAAAAATTTGAGCAACTTTGCCGTAATCTCTCAGAAAACGAGTCAGATCGCGAATTTTGGCGGATTCTCTCAGAAAACGATTCAGATCGCGAATTTCGGAGGATTATATATAAAACGTTAAGAATTCAATTACATATTTCAGTATAATACCGTACGGGTATCTTGCTAGTTATTAATATTATTACTATTATTATTCTTATGCTTATTTATTCGCTGGGGCCATCGAGGAAAACGTTAAGTCTCGTTACATTTAGCAGTGAACTACTGTATGATTTCTTTTGAGCCCACAATTCCCTCATTCTCTCTGAGTGGGCCTGCTTGCGTTCCTCTGTCAAAGGGACACCATATCCTCTTTTCGGTTGTTAGTCTCAGTTTAGCCCGTTCGTTCCCATTGTACATTGTACAGACCGTGTGTCCCTACAGTTATCCGTTTCAGGTGTAATAATGACCATCTGCATATTTTTTAGCTTTGTTGTTCGTTTGTCTGAGTTCTTATAACTTGAAAACTACTGGATATGTTTCTACCAAACTTCATATTTAGAATCCATCTGTCCTTGGGTAGGTTATAGGGCCAATATTATTTCTGAATACCTTAATTTACTGGGGGTTTATTCGAAACCGAAACCATGATTTTGCAATACCGCAAAATGTGCACATCCGAAATTTATGGCAATCTGCCATCCTTAATGGAAATAAATTTCTAAAACTCTTTTCTCTTGTATATCATTTCGACAGTAGGATTAATAAGGGAGATTAACATGAACGGTCAGTTTTTAAGTCTAAGTCCAGCGCACATAGCCCAAGTATGTTGTAGGTGGAGCAGATTTCTTATCTATCTATATTAACAAAATCGTAACGACCGTGTGTCTGTGAATTTACTATTTTGGCAAAATTCTCCTAGAGCTATCCGTTTAAAGGGTAATAATGACCATCTACATATTTTTTGGCTTTAGTTTCCTGAAAATACTCATTTTTACAGCCCTCCCCCAAAATGAAGAACGCGGCACAATCTGTCAGACGAGCTAGAACACTGAAATCTGGCAACATTGTACGTTTTAATCTGTAACTAACGGCAAACATCCAAGATCAATAAATTTTTAACTCATTGTCCCCTGAAG
Organism: Anabrus simplex; assembly: GCF_040414725.1. Taxonomy (NCBI): domain Eukaryota; kingdom Metazoa; phylum Arthropoda; class Insecta; order Orthoptera; family Tettigoniidae; genus Anabrus; species Anabrus simplex. The sequence continues at coordinate 118,892,584 of NC_090265.1, forward strand.
AATATTGAAATATGGAGGCAATTTTAATGACAGTGCAGACCATCGTTTCGAGGTTTTTCTTGGCTTCTACAAATTCGATCCTATGACATGTTGTCTCTCTCCCTTATACGTTAGATTTGGTTGTATTTCTCGATTGTACATAAGTTTTGTATTTTTTACACTTGTATTTCATTGTTAGACACACGTGTAAGAAAGACAGAGCCATCAAATTTATTACACACATTTATACGACCAATTGCCATACGGGAACCAAATTTCATGATTCTAACTCATACATAAGTATGCAGTAAATAATAAAAAGTGTTAAAATATGCCCAAATTTCACACTATTAAAATATTCGAACTCAATTTATCCCTTAAATATTGGGGTTACGAGAAAATGTCTTAGAACCAATATATAGGACAATAAATGGAGCGTCTGATGGAGCAAACCGTTTGTTGATATGATGTACCGTTTAGGAGGAGTAAATCTCGAAATGAAGGTCTGCACTTATAAACGTGCTCATGCTTATGTGACATCTATATAAATAAAATCGTAACGACCGTCTGTCTGTACATTGACATTTTTTGAAGGAATTTTCCTATAGTTATCGGTTTCATATGTAATAATGACCATCCGCATATTTTTTAGCTTTGGTGTCTGTTTGTCGGTTTGTCTGTTTGTTGATTTGTCTGAGTTCTTATAACTTGAAAACTACTGGATATATTTCTACCAAACTTGATACTTAGAATCCACCTGTCCTTGGGTAGGTTTTAGGACCAATATTATTTATTATTATTGTATCTATAATGTGATGTGTTAGCCTTACGCTAAAATAAATTTAAAAAATTCTGAATACCTTTTACTGGCGGTATATCCGAAACCGAAACCATGATTTTTCACTCCTACAAAATATGCACATCCAAAATTAATGCAATCTACCATCCTGAATGGAAAACAATTTCTAAAACTTTCTTCTCATGTGAATCATTTCGATAGGAGGATGAATAAGGGAGAATTCATTAACGGACGGTTTCTCAGTCCCAACGGACTTAACTGAAAAGCGAGTGGGTTTAAAGTTTTCGGTATTTCTTACAACTTGAAAACTACTGAAGATATTTCAACTAAATTTTATATTCAACATCCACCTGTCCGAAGGTAGGTTTTAAGGTCCATACTATTTCAAATTCCCGGAATACACTGGGATTTTATACGGGACTGAAATTGTGATTTTACTCTGCCACAATGTATACAAGACCAAACTGTCTGGAAATCGACCAACTTCAATGGCAAGCCATTTCTAAAACCTTTTTCTCATGTGATTTTTTTTCGACAGGAGGATTAACAAGGGAGATATCACGAACAGTCGGTTTTGCAGGCTAAGTCCATCGGACATAGCCCAAAATGTGTTGTACGTGGAGCAAATTCCTTATCTATATAAATAAAATCGTAAGGACCATGTGTCGGTTCATTGATTATTTTAGCGAAATTTTCGTACAGTTTTCCGTTACAGGTGTAATTATTACCATATGCATATTTAAGCGCGCCTGTTGGACGTGGATGACGTCAGGATGTGCATCCGGTCATCAAAACCCGCCACGACAGATTCTTCTCACCTCACCTAATACCCGTCCCCGTAAAGAAACCGGACAAGGGTTGTAAAAACAAACAATTACCGTATGCATACTGGTTAGCTTTTGTTTCCTGAAAGTCCTCATTTTACCCCCCTCTCCCGCCAAAGCAAGATTGCAGCACAATATGAAATTTGACAAAATTATATGTCTTAGCCTGTAACCGACGGAAAGATTCCTAGATCTTTAAATATTTCACTTTTTACCCCCCGAAAAATGTCGAAATATTGAAGCAACTTTAATGTCGGTGCAGACCTTCGTTTCGAGATATTTTGTGGCTAAACGGGAAGTCGTATCACAAAACGGATGGCAATTCAATTTGGAGTGATCTACAACTTTGGTCCTGTGACGTTTTGTAGTATCTCTATTCGTTATACGTTAGATTTGTCACTATTTCTCGAATGTACGTACATTATGCACTTTGCACACGTATAATGTATAGTTTGAATCACTTATACGAAAAACAGAATCATCTAATTCTACACAAACTTTGGCCCATCCAGTATCCATAGGTGAGCCAAATTCAATGTTTGAAGCTGCCACATAATTATCCGAAATATAATGCACTGTAAGACAACCTTACCCAAATTTCACACTATTCAACGTTTCTGACTCAGTCTGACCCACGAACATATGAGATGCAAGATAATATCCTAGGCATCTTATGGTACAATCCGTCTGTCGATATGACTTACCGTGTAGCAGCAGTTAATATATAACTGAAGATCTGCAATATTGTAAACATGCATATACTTGCGTACGTCGATCCATATATATACATTGATGGCGATATACTTTTGTATATCGATATATATATTGTAACCTTTCCAAGGCATCTGTACATAAACCAGTTACCATTGTTCATAAATATGACGTTAGAATGGAGCACCATCGGTGAGCTTCGAACTCAGCCCGGTTTGTCGAAGCCTCACCTTCCCCTACTGGAATAGTTCGCTAGCCGAGTCGGTATCGCATTTTCGGGTCTGTGGACTGTCCGATGGGGCGGTAAGTCCTTTAGTAATAGTCTCTATAGTAGGGGGAAAAGTTAATTATGAGAGGAATACCATTTCATTACTAATGAGAAGAGAGACAATATCTTGTATAATAAATTTTTACTTATACTAGTAAAACACATTATTTACATGGGTATGCCATACAAACACCTTACATATATTAACTTGGGTGATCTTAACGTTTAAATGTTCGGTAGTCTTTTCTACACTTCATTATACGTTTAAATATTCAAAATTAAGAAGGCGCTCCCTCTCGAACTATTACACTACCGGTACCTCAGACTTAGAGAGGCGTTTTCTCTCTAATTATTTCACTTTACACTTACACTAATCACTTTACACACACATCTATTCAACATAGGCATACCCAGCTGTAATTCTGTTTGTTTGTCGAAAATTAATATATTCAACTTGCATCAAATCATGATATAAGTTTGCTAGTATCGTATGAACTGAAATAGGCAATTTACACTCCCAATCCCTTGAAAGTCGCGTTACAACAGTACTTTAAGTTATACGTTGCCAAATATGCAGTATGACAAACACGCCCATTTCATTAGGATTTTTATCAACACATATATCAGGACATTATTTACACAACGATGTTACCTATGGACAAGCATTTAGCGACTTCAATACCAGACATCATAAACAAAGTATTATAGCACTACCTGCAACAAATGGACAAGAATATATACACTTCACATACACATAATGGGCCGCAGGTGGTCTTATTTCACCTGCCGCTTGTGACAGGAGGCTTTACTGTCTCCTGCGATGAACTCAGGACCTTCTGAGACGGGGTATATCTGACCTGGAATTCCCTATACGCTGTGGATAATTAAAGAAATAAATTGGAGGGGTCCTTCATTTAATGCTCATTTGGAATCTCTGCGACGTTGGCTCTATTTCAATTAGCACACATAATCTTTGTATCGAAAGGAAAAGAAACTCGCCACTTGTGTCTGTTCTATTTCACTGAAGAAACGCCTTCACTCCCCCGTTTAAAGGGGCTCATAAAACTCCCGCTGGGAGCTACCCGTGCCACACTTTCAAAGAGCGGTCCACTAGCCTTCTCGGGCAATGACTTCACGGCAAATAATCTATTCACTTCTTTCAATACTGGCCATAAATGGCATCACACAAATCACAGCCCTATATCCGGCCTAATCAACATATTCACATCGCGATATGCACCTCGCGTGTCTTAATGACAGATTCCAAGGGAACTTCACATTTCATTTCGCAATATATATTCTGGCTACAGCCTGTTCAGCCATTTCATTTCCTCTCGGTACATCGACCACGATGCAAATCTAATGATGATCTCCTGCCATCAGGGTCCAAGTTAACTTGCGCGTTCGCGAACTAATTAGCGATGTAAGATATATACCCCAATCTCATGCTCCATTCGTTGTTCCAGCAGTTTTAATTTCTAGTAAGGAGGATTTCCTAAGAGCTTGTGAAGTACAAAAAAAAAATCAGTTACTGAGATATCTTTGAGGAATCCTATTGGCTGTAGAAAGATGATAACTGGAGTCGTTTACGTAGAATATTTAAGCCCTTTTACTTGACAGTACTTCACACATAATTAATCTGAGGTCCTTAAATTTACGTCATGCATTATCAAACCCTTGTAAAAAAAAAATGGAAGTAAAATATGGTCGTTCCCAAACCATGAAGAAGTATTCCATAAAAGACCCAAATAAAATGAAATTATAATTATTATCCCTCTGAAATGGCGTGCTTGCAGTCTACGTTATATCTAAGTGAAAAATTTACATATTTACAATGGGACACGACCTTCAAAGATATAAATACTTGGAAATGTACTCAGCCTTCTGGATACCACGTTCACAGCTTTACAGGGAGGCACTCCATGGATTTTAGACTGCTTGCATCACGTCATCGGTGATGTGAAGACCCATGATGACTTCCTGGCAGGTCACGAACATGACGGCTTGATCTGGTATGACGTTCTCGACGTTCTCTGCTACACCAGGCGAAGACAGCTAGGCGTCTGGTTCTCTCTAATATGCAGGCAAAATTCTGGCATTCAGATGGGCGTCGGCGTTCACTCCGGCGTTCACGTAGACATGTAAATGAGGGGAAATTATCTCAAGTGAATACGTTAGTTTATCACACACCACAATTTGAATATATGGTTGGATCTGCTCAATAGCACGAGCATTCCAACCTAATGTCGGTAATGTCCCAGAAGCCCGACATTAATCCCTTCTCATTTATCTATTCTTCTTGTAGGCAGCGATTATAGGCCCAGAAATTTCACTAGTTTCCCTAGAAACGACAGTGGTTAGGCCACTAATGTATTAGCATTCTCGTATTCATGACACTAGTTCAGGCCTGTTCTAATGCACTTAGCCGTAAGTCGAGCTCTCAACTGTACTGCGGGTTATTTTAACGTGGCGCTGTCCTCAATTAGGTCTAACTGAGCTATTCACTGACTTTCTTGGTAATTCATATTGATATCAAGCACGTACGCTCCACCCACTTCGCTAAGTACGTCACTGAGCCGTATTAACTTAGACACATAGGAGGCTTGATGTACGACCTTTTCTACACACGGGTATCAGTTATTACGGTTTCGTACCCTTCCTATTTATTAATTTGCGGCACACTGTATACGCTAACATCTCACTCAGAGGGTGATTATTTCCACATACTCACAGAATTTAATGAATCACTGTATTACACTACTCAAATTACAAGATTATTTCTTCACAAACAACTCACTCACAAACCACGACGAAATACTACCGTACTGGCGTTACAATAAGAATGGACTGGGTGGGTGTCTCCTTCTCAGCTCATGAATATATAGGCGCGCTACGCTAGAGACCCGAATGCTGAGGGTGGGGGAAAAAATGCAATCCTTTCTCACACATTGGTCCGTTAATACGCAACGTACAGTAACGAACAGGATATCAAAATGTAGCTCTTGTATTCCCATCTCCACTGAGTGACTGTTATTAAAATAACTTCGCAGGTTCTGAAGCAATCTTAAAAGCGTCCTTTAGTTTCTGGCGGTGAATGATGACGAGCACAGGGGATTCCTTGTGTTCCCTGGCACGGTTAGAGTCCAACATCTGTTAGTCATTAAGACGCGCCCTTGTTTACAGCGCAGTTATCTCTCTGTCAGTTAAGTAGAGCACTTCTCGGTCTCATAATTATGCGTAAAATTCCCTGATTCAAATGAATGTTTGCGCTTAATTATCCAGTGGGTATTTTGCGATTTATAAAAATTAACAGAAATAAAACAGCTGAACGCGATAAGTTGGTAGTGGTGGATGAGCGAGGAAAACATGGTATAATGTTAGTTTTCACGTTGGACCTACTCTCTGGGCTTAGTTAGTGACCTAGATTCTTTGTCACGTGATAACGCGTATGGTTTCATCTCGCTCGTGGTGGGAGTGAGAGAGCTTCGAGTGCAAGCGCTCTTGCACCGCCTTGCTGCTAATTACCAGCAACTAGAGCTGGGTCGCGCGACTCTGGATATTGCAACTCGAGTCCTGGAACGGGCAGAAAAATTCTGACTTGGGCAGTTTTTATCGTAGAATGACGCGGAAAACGGCATATTTCATCTCCTGGATATCATGACATACTATAGGTGACGTTGTGAACGGTCACATCCCTCCCCTGCTTAAAATAAGAAAAATCACGGGTAGGGATTTTCTTACCAATCACATGGTTCTCGTATCATTAAAAGTGAGTGTATCGTAGGATGGCATTTTCTTGTCTTAGAACGTATCTGGACATAAGGATATGCAAGTATTCTTGGGTCATGATATCTCGTCTTTCCGTGCATGCTAGACAATCTTCATCTCCCGACTCGCCAGTGTTATCATCCATCCCATGGTGATCTTCCAGTTCCATGTAGTTTACTCCATCCATCTCTTCTTCAGGATCCTCCTCATCCGCGACGTCCACTCCGTCGTCGTCCTCGTCTTCTTCTGGAGGCTGTCCTTCATCTTCTAGGTCATCTGGATCGTTTGGATTCTCCTCCGGTAATTGTCCTGGCACATGGTATAGTTTTAGATTTGAGGCGTTATAGATAGCCTCAGTTGTCCCATCCATGGATTGTACCTTGTACGCGTTATTTTCTAAATTTTGAATTATTCGATAAGGCCCAATATACAGCTCTGCAAATTTGTGGTAAAATTTCCGTGGTGGATCCGAAGTTGCGGGACGTTTGACCAATACAAGTTCTCCCACACGTAGAGGTCTGTGGAATCGTTTGCGTCGCAATCGTCGTAACCGCTTCTCTGCCTGTTTCTTCAGAGATTCCAACGTATCTCTCACCCTCAACTCTACTGATGGTCTAGGATCTTCTGGACATGGCACGACATCTTTCCATGGTCTCTCGGGATGTTCGTTGAAGTGCACGACGCTAGGAATCTGCCCTGTCGATTCGTGTACGGTTGAGTTTATGCATTCCATGATGGTTGGAACAACATCTACCCACCGCCAATGCTGTCTCGGGCAATAGATTCTGCAAAATTTCCCGATCTCCCTCATAATCCTTTCAGACGGATTCGATTCTGGATGGCGAATCGAACTCATGAGGTGTTGAATTGCCATCTGTTCCATGTCTCTACGGAACGCGGCTGATGTGAACTGCGACCCGTGATCGGTTAAGAGTTTATCGGGTTTGCCCATCTTGGGAATGATCTTATTCCTTATCTGGTTGACAACGGTACGCGTATTCGCTTTCTGTACTGGACACAGCATAACATATTTGCTGAAGACGTCCATGCACACCAAAATGAATTGGAGCCCCCTGGTCGCCTTTGGAAGCGGACCATAGAAGTCCATGGAAAACAGTTCACGGGGCTTCTCGGGAATTAACGGCTTTGGTGGTTGTTTGAGTAAATACGCGTTGGGCTTAATACGTTGACAGATGTCACAAGTCATTAAAACTGTACGAGTCATCCCCCTCATTCGCGGCCATGTAAAAGTTTCTCTAAGCGTCGCCATGACTTTGTCTACACCAGCGTGTCCTATGGAGTGATGCGTCAGCCATATTAAGTCAACCTGGAGAGCGGGTGGAACGACCACTCTAAGACGAGTATGCGCATCATCCACATATTTGTACAAGATCCCATTTATGTAGTTATAGTTTTGCGCATGTCTCTCAGCATCTTGATATTCTGGCGTGTTTTGATGGCATATCCTTTATTCCTTATACTAGTTAAATTAATGTTATTCCATATGTACACAATATACATTTCAAGTCGGATCGTAGCTTATCATTAGTGTGTCGATTCTTCCTCTTATTTACTCAACCCTACTTCTAAAGCACGAGGTCTTGGGCTGAGCATCCCTGGTACCTCATTCTGGCCATGCGACATAGCAAATTTCTCCTTCTTAGGGCGCTCCCTAATTCCCGTAGTAAAAGTGGTCTTCTTAAGTCCGTAGTTTGTCTGGAACACTGTGTTGAGACGAAAATTTCCTGTTTTCCCGTGTCTTCTAAGTACTCTCTGACGTATTCTTTCATTGACGATTTTCTTCTCTAGTTTCTTCCTGACGAACTGAATATCGTCCTGCGACCGGCCTGATTCAATGACGCATCTTCTCAATATCCTAGATAATCGCTGATAACTCATAAGGTTGTCCATTCCTCTGGTCCATATTAAAAATTTCTGGAGCTCTTTGATTATGCCTTCATGAAGACCAACGTTAAGTGTACTCTTCCGGATTACCGGTGATTCTCTCATCTTCTTCTCCTTCCTCCGGTATTTCACCTTATCCGTCTTCTTCTTCTTCTTCCGTCGTCTCGTCATGCCCTTCTGAATTCTCTTCATTTCTGCAGCGTTCCCTTGTCGAATTTTCAGTTGCCCTGTTGCCTCATTCACTGCTTTGATAGCACCATTGTCTGGTGTGCCATTTACATCCCTTTGAAGTGTGTCTAAGATCATTTCCTGTTTCTTCTCCTCGGCAATGTTCCTCAATTCAACCTTCACCCGGTCCATCTGCTGGTCGATATATTCTTTGCACTTCGTCTCTGTGCTGTCCCGAACCTGCGTTATCTGACCTTCCATTTCTTCTATTCGGCTTTCCTGAGCTGTCATTTTTATTTCTATTTCGGCTGTACGCTCATCCAGACGGCTACTGGTTTGCTCTAGCTTCAACGTGAGGGAATCTATACGCGTCGTCACGTCATCAATGCGAGAGTTAACATGTTCTTTGAGCTCCGCAGCTTGGGCTTTACACGACGCCTCGTATCCGTCTAACCGTGCAGTGAGCTGACCTACTCGACTATTGTGCTGGTCTAAACGTTCTTCAATTTGTGTGGTTGCCTGTCCTAGTTTATTTAATAGTTCTGCCTGCCTATCACTATCGGCCTTTAGCTGCTCCTTTAAGAGTCCTGCCTGTCTTTCACTATTGTCCGCATTAGCCTGTTCCAATTTCGCAAGACGCTCATCAAACTTCGCACTCTGTTCCCTGAAAAGCTCTGCCTGCTTCTCACTTTGTTCGGCCAGTAAGGCGGCCATCAACTGTTTAATACCTTCCACATCCATAATACTTCACTTCTTGAGAAATGTGTGCCCCCCTGAATTAAGCTGCTCGTGGTATTTCAGTTCATACGATTCAGTTTCCTAAACTTAGGAAGGTGTGCAATTTTTGAAAATGACCAAGTCGTTTTACGCCAAAATTAGCTTCAAAACAGCTGCGTCACACCTCCTAATAATTACTTGTGTTTCCCTAGTATTTCCCTACGTAATTCATAAACATTATCCCGACATATTGTTTTTTTATAATTAAATTTATGTAGCCCTTTTTAAAAATAAATATTACCTAAATCCGCGACCTAAATGGGCTCGGTACTTTACGTGTGCCAGAAATGTGATGCACTTAATAAACATTGGATGTTTTCAGCCTCGAGATTTGGAAGATGCTTTAGCAGACAATTCCCCGTCTCGAACTGACAACATTTCACTGTTCATTTGAGAGAAAAAAAATTAAGAGTGATGAGGCTTCCACTCTTGTCCGCGATATCTATCCTGTTTACATTGGATGAATCCCCTAAACTACCAAGGCCTGCTACAAACGCATCGCCTTCGGCATGAACCTGTGACCAGAAGAATTTGAAGAACTCAGTCCAATCATTTTATCCTCAACAATGGGAAGGTCATTTTATTGCTCCCCTGAAGTTACACAACTCCATAACTTTTTTCAGGTCCGCCATATTTCTGAGTGACCATCGTGTATATTTCCACTTAACCTGGTACACGATCTCTTCATTCTTCTCCCTACATCCGTCGGATTTAATTTATTCCCGTCACTCATTCAAATATCGTTGCGCGTGACGTAACTGTCTATGGTAGCGGCTTACGCACTCCATCCGACACATTATCCATATTAACTATCACGTTCACACGCTCTGACTCTATTTTGTATTCCTCTCTTCTAGCAAATTTAATATACGGGTAAAATTTGGTATTTCCATTCGTTCAGTTCTAACCGAGTCAATTTGATAATCCTACTACCTTAGGTACTCCTTTTATAGTAGTGGTATTCGAACTCGTGCCTTAATATTGGCTATATCAATATTTATGGTGCCGTAGGGCTTTACAAACTTGCCCCAACAACGGGACGCTAAATTATGCGTCGCGAGAACAATATGTAGCTCGCCCCAAACAACAATAAGGCCCCACGTGACGGGACGCCAATTATGTAACCTTTCCAAGGCATCTGTACGTAAACCAGTTACCATTGTTCATAAATATGACGTTAGAATGGAGCACCATCGGTGAGCTTCGAACTCAGCCCGGTTTGTCGAAGCCTCACCTTCCCCTACTGGAATAGTTCGCTAGCCGAGTCGGTATCGCATTTTCGGGTCTGTGGACTGTCCGATGGGGCGGTAAGTCCTTTAGTAATAGTCTCTATAGTAGGGGGAAAAGTTAATTATGAGAGGAATACCATTTCATTACTAATGAGAAGAGAGACAATATCTTGTATAATAAATTTTTACTTATACTAGTAAAACACATTATTTACATGGGTATGCCATACAAACACCTTACATATATTAACTTGGGTGATCTTAACGTTTAAATGTTCGGTAGTCTTTTCTACACTTCATTATACGTTTAAATATTCAAAATTAAGAAGGCGCTCCCTCTCGAACTATTACACTACCGGTACCTCAGACTTAGAGAGGCGTTTTCTCTCTAATTATTTCACTTTACACTTACACTAATCACTTTACACACACATCTATTCAACATAGGCATACCCAGCTGTAATTCTGTTTGTTTGTCGAAAATTAATATATTCAACTTGCATCAAATCATGATATAAGTTTGCTAGTATCGTATGAACTGAAATAGGCAATTTACACTCCCAATCCCTTGAAAGTCGCGTTACAACAGTACTTTAAGTTATACATTGCCAAATATGCAGTATGACAAACACGCCCATTTCATTAGGATTTTTATCAACACATATATCAGGACATTATTTACACAACGATGTTACCTATGGACAAGCATTTAGCGACTTCAATACCAGACATCATAAACAAAGTATTATAGCACTACCTGCAACAAATGGACAAGAATATATACACTTCACATACACATAATGGGCCGCAGGTGGTCTTATTTCACCTGCCGCTTGTGACAGGAGGCTTTACTGTCTCCTGCGATGAACTCAGGACCTTCTGAGACGGGGTATATCTGACCTGGAATTCCCTATACGCTGTGGATAATTAAAGAAATAAATTGGAGGGGTCCTTCATTTAATGCTCATTTGGAATCTCTGCGACGTTGGCTCTATTTCAATTAGCACACATAATCTTTGTATCGAAAGGAAAAGAAACTCGCCACTTGTGTCTGTTCTATTTCACTGAAGAAACGCCTTCACTCCCCCGTTTAAAGGGGCTCATAAAACTCCCGCTGGGAGCTACCCGTGCCACACTTTCAAAGAGCGGTCCACTAGCCTTCTCGGGCAATGACTTCACGGCAAATAATCTATTCACTTCTTTCAATACTGGCCATAAATGGCATCACACAAATCACAGCCCTATATCCGGCCTAATCAACATATTCACATCGCGATATGCACCTCGCGTGTCTTAATGACAGATTCCAAGGGAACTTCACATTTCATTTCGCAATATATATTCTGGCTACAGCCTGTTCAGCCATTTCATTTCCTCTCGGTACATCGACCACGATGCAAATCTAATGATGATCTCCTGCCATCAGGGTCCAAGTTAACTTGCGCGTTCGCGAACTAATTAGCGATGTAAGATATATACCCCAATCTCATGCTCCATTCGTTGTTCCAGCAGTTTTAATTTCTAGTAAGGAGGATTTCCTAAGAGCTTGTGAAGTACAAAAAAAAATCAGTTACTGAGATATCTTTGAGGAATCCTATTGGCTGTAGAAAGATGATAACTGGAGTCGTTTACGTAGAATATTTAAGCCCTTTTACTTGACAGTACTTCACACATAATTAATCTGAGGTCCTTAAATTTACGTCATGCATTATCAAACCCTTGTAAAAAAAAAATGGAAGTAAAATATGGTCGTTCCCAAACCATGAAGAAGTATTCCATAAAAGACCCAAATAAAATGAAATTATAATTATTATCCCTCTGAAATGGCGTGCTTGCAGTCTACGTTATATCTAAGTGAAAAATTTACATATTTACAATGGGACACGACCTTCAAAGATATAAATACTTGGAAATGTACTCAGCCTTCTGGATACCACGTTCACAGCTTTACAGGGAGGCACTCCATGGATTTTAGACTGCTTGCATCACGTCATCGGTGATGTGAAGACCCATGATGACTTCCTGGCAGGTCACGAACATGACGGCTTGATCTGGTATGACGTTCTCGACGTTCTCTGCTACACCAGGCGAAGACAGCTAGGCGTCTGGTTCTCTCTAATATGCAGGCAAAATTCTGGCATTCAGATGGGCGTCGGCGTTCACTCCGGCGTTCACGTAGACATGTAAATGAGGGGAAATTATCTCAAGTGAATACGTTAGTTTATCACACACCACAATTTGAATATATGGTTGGATCTGCTCAATAGCACGAGCATTCCAACCTAATGTCGGTAATGTCCCAGAAGCCCGACATTAATCCCTTCTCATTTATCTATTCTTCTTGTAGGCAGCGATTATAGGCCCAGAAATTTCACTAGTTTCCCTAGAAACGACAGTGGTTAGGCCACTAATGTATTAGCATTCTCGTATTCATGACACTAGTTCAGGCCTGTTCTAATGCACTTAGCCGTAAGTCGAGCTCTCAACTGTACTGCGGGTTATTTTAACGTGGCGCTGTCCTCAATTAGGTCTAACTGAGCTATTCACTGACTTTCTTGGTAATTCATATTGATATCAAGCACGTACGCTCCACCCACTTCGCTAAGTACGTCACTGAGCCGTATTAACTTAGACACATAGGAGGCTTGATGTACGACCTTTTCTACACACGGGTATCAGTTATTACGGTTTCGTACCCTTCCTATTTATTAATTTGCGGCACACTGTATACGCTAACATCTCACTCAGAGGGTGATTATTTCCACATACTCACAGAATTTAATGAATCACTGTATTACACTACTCAAATTACAAGATTATTTCTTCACAAACAACTCACTCACAAACCACGACGAAATACTACCGTACTGGCGTTACAATAAGAATGGACTGGGTGGGTGTCTCCTTCTCAGCTCATGAATATATAGGCGCGCTACGCTAGAGACCCGAATGCTGAGGGTGGGGGAAAAAATGCAATCCTTTCTCACACATTGGTCCGTTAATACGCAACGTACAGTAACGAACAGGATATCAAAATGTAGCTCTTGTATTCCCATCTCCACTGAGTGACTGTTATTAAAATAACTTCGCAGGTTCTGAAGCAATCTTAAAAGCGTCCTTTAGTTTCTGGCGGTGAATGATGACGAGCACAGGGGATTCCTTGTGTTCCCTGGCACGGTTAGAGTCCAACATCTGTTAGTCATTAAGACGCGCCCTTGTTTACAGCGCAGTTATCTCTCTGTCAGTTAAGTAGAGCACTTCTCGGTCTCATAATTATGCGTAAAATTCCCTGATTCAAATGAATGTTTGCGCTTAATTATCCAGTGGGTATTTTGCGATTTATAAAAATTAACAGAAATAAAACAGCTGAACGCGATAAGTTGGTAGTGGTGGATGAGCGAGGAAAACATGGTATAATGTTAGTTTTCACGTTGGACCTACTCTCTGGGCTTAGTTAGTGACCTAGATTCTTTGTCACGTGATAACGCGTATGGTTTCATCTCGCTCGTGGTGGGAGTGAGAGAGCTTCGAGTGCAAGCGCTCTTGCACCGCCTTGCTGCTAATTACCAGCAACTAGAGCTGGGTCGCGCGACTCTGGATATTGCAACTTGAGTCCTGGAGCGGGCAGAAAAATTCTGACTTGGGCAGTTTTTATCGTAGAATGACGCGGAAAACGGCATATTTCATCTCCTGGATATCATGACATACTATAGGTGACGTTGTGAACGGTCACAATATTAATATCGATTTGTAGCGATAGAGAATGGGTGTGTCTGCTATTGTATTCAGTACTCCCCACATCGACTCTGAGTGGCAGTAGGAATGGGTTCTTTCTCTAACGGCTGTGTAAGTGGCATTAGTAAGGAGGGCCTACCATTGTAATGAATAATGCCCTTCTCTATTTTACATCGGAAACAATGTATGGGGACCTGCCCATTCTGTTTGTCGGATAACGCTAAGCAACGTGCATTAAAAAATATTATTCACTGCATGTACAGTAATTTACTTATATACCCGTATAGAGTGTAGAATACCGTGGCGAAGCACGGGTACATTTGCTAGTTATGATTATTATTATTATTATTATTATTATTATTATTATTATTATTATTATTATTATTATTATTATTATTATTATTATTATTATTATTATTACCGTTTTTGTGGATCAGAAGAGGTGAAAGAAGGTGCGGGCTGGAATGGGTCTAACTACAAGTCCGAAAGATGAATTATAATTTCAATAAAGGTTATATTTTCAAAACTTAGCAATTTTTACATAATAAAATTACGGATTTTTAACAAATAACAACAAGTCAAATCAGGTACAATACCAAGAAAGCCGAGATTTAGATAGACCCTAACAATCTGGCCACAAGCCCTAATTTTTACAATTCCTGAGCTCTCAGCTCACAACCAACATATTACCAAAGGGCAGAAATTCCCTCAATACAATGGAACGTTTGCTCCCACCTTTAAATCTCAAGCCTCTCTGAGGCACATTTACCACAAGTGGAAAGAGCTAACCCGCTTTCAATTTTCCGAGCCTATCAAAGGCAACAACCAACATTACTATCAACTGCCCTCAAGGCACACCTACAAAGAAACAGGGGTATCAAGTATCCAATCCACTGGGCCTTCGTGGAAAAGGAATAGATTAATTAAATGGCCCAAAAAATATCAAGATGAATGGAGGCGTGTACTTGCACTCCTACATGAAAGCTTGTTAAAACCTAAGTGGCGCTAAGCGGATACACAGGGGCTATTCCCATACTATAGAGGTGACTCGCATAAGAATTTTTTTAACACTTTAGGGAAGAGTCGGAAATAAGTTACGAAAACATAGTCACCTCAACTCAGAAATGAAGGGGAGCTCGAGAGGGTAAAGCACTCTCTATCCCCGATTTACATTTAAAGATATATGAAGTTTTACAAGGATGGAAAAATTACATGTTTTAAGTTATAGGTTACATAATAAAGGTTTCGGACCTGCCCCGCGGGTTAAACTGCTGAGCTAGCAAGAAAAAAGAAAGATGTTAAACGGCCATTACCTTGTTGAAGAGCTGCTGCCCGAAGGAAGAGGCGCTACCCGCCCCCTGCTATACTTCCACACACTAAGCTGGAAGTTGTTGAAGTGGCCGAGAGCCCGAAAAATCAGCAGTTTTTATATTCTCGGGGAAGATTCGAGACCTTTCATGAATAATTAAGATACATCCACATGCGTTTATTGGTCGGCTAAAGTTTACACATCAAATGTGAAGAAGGACAAGATTGGTCCAAAATTAATTAAAGAAATTCGGGATTGGCTAAGTTCAAAACTGGCGGGAAGAAAGATTAATATTGCCAACCTGCAAATGAAAGAACGAAATTTAGTTATAGGAAAACTTATGAGTATAAAATATCTTCAAGGAAGGTTCCATCACTTCGCACCAGGGTGCATGATCATAGTTTTTGGTAGAGACATCTGTGAGAGAATGTCCACACTTCTTGATAATTAATAAACAAACACAATTCGAAATTAACGCAGTGACATCTTCTGATAAACGGTTGAATTAATTCAGTTTTAAAGTTCAGAGTTTCAGCTGTAGAGGAGTACTTTAAGGCGGAAAATACAAATGTGCGGCATATAGGTGTACCAACCGGTACAATTATTATTATTATTATTATTATTATTATTATTATTATTATTATTATTATTATTATTATTATTATTATTATTATTATTATTATTATTATTATGTATTCGTATCAGCATACAAAGTCGGGTTAAGAACCGATTTTCAGACTCTTTAAGTTCCATCATCTGTGACCAATAATTAACATGCTAATCCACATGGGTGTAACGTCGAGATAAAATGTAGGCAGGATAAAATGAACATTAGAAGGGCTGGATGGATATGCTGTTTAAGCTGTTGGACAGATAATTAAACATACCCCTCCATTTTCCCCTAAACTTCAAATAACTACCAATTATGTTCGGCATCATGTTATCCTAAGAGAGTTTTTGTACTAAACTCAAATTCCTTGTAAATTACTTCAATCTCTCCCTACTGCCACAAACATATCTCACTCGCTTCATAACCTTCACCTCTTTCTTAATCTCCGTATTTCTCTGTTATAATATATTAGGTTTTTATCATTCCTTGCCACCTTTAATTACAGGTACGTGCCTTTTTTCGCTCTTTTCCACAATTACAATTGATGTAAACCCTTTCTCTAGGTTGTTTACATTATCTCAACGGTTCGCAATTACCTTTTAAAAACTCTCTCATGCTTCCTTTATCAACCATATGGCATTGCCGAATAGTTCTACATTTCTAACATTAGCTTTCATTGCGTTTACTTTTAACTAAGACAGAGCAGCTTCGTGATTACATATACCACCATTCACTTCAGTTTCTTTATGCAGCTCATCTGGTTGCATTAGCACAACGTCTGCAATATTTTTATTGCTGTGGGTTCACTATTAATCCTCTCCGAAATCGTCGTAGGCAAATGTTAAGGTAATATCTTACTTCCAGAGAATGAGTGCCTACATCATTACTAGTCCTAGTTAATGGCGGTTAAATACACTGTTGCTCTCAAGAATTTGCCACAATCTAATTTGATGTCAAGAAAATGCCGCTTTTGACGAAATTTTAACAACCTAGATACCTGATTGATGATTTAATGGAAAGTTAGAGTATTCATCAACGCACTCCAGAAGGAAGAAAAGAACGAAGACATGTATCAACTGCGATCGCCAGATGAGAGACCACTCGAAGATCTACCGAAGCCTGCCGCACACTACGGTATCGAATGTTGTCCGGCTAAGAAAGAGATATAACCGCTACTGAGCTTCATGGAGACAATGATTTTGAGATAGCAAGGTAACGCCATTAGACTGCATGGCGTTTACAGCGTGGACGAAGGATAGCGATTTCGTGTTGTGTCAACTCAGGAAAACACAAAAGTATACTTCAATGATTTGGTAATGCGCAATGTGCAGAGAAGTAGGTGAATTATTGCAGAGCCGACTTACACACTGGAAGTGGTGTGAATGATTATAACTGCACACAATGGTATGACCCACGACCTAATGAAATAGGTTCTTCGAACGCTGCCATTCGGCATTCGAAACGCTAATAAACCTTATGAAGATAGCCTAGTGATAATTTACGCACAGATACAGTACTGTTGCGCATTTTATAAAAAATATCCATGCATTACCAAGAAAAAAATGAGCTACTGAAGGTCCTAAGCGGGATTAAATTGTCATTCTTAAGTGGCTCAGGCCTTACACTACTGGGTACCGTATTCAAAATTTCGGCCACTCCATGTGAGATTTGTGGTGGACAAAGCGGAGGCGTGACAGGTTCTTTCTCCGCCTATTCCGGTTATCCCTGTCATCTTTCATTCCAGCAACACTCTCCAGTATCATTTCTTTTTAATCTATCAGTCATTAATCATTGCCCCAGAGGAGTGCGACAGGCTTCGGCAGCCGGCAAAATTTCTATCCTCGCCGCTAGATGGGGGCTTCATTCATTCCATTCCTGACCCGGTCAAATGACTGGAAACAGGTTGTTGGTTTTCATTTTTATTTTAAGTTGTCCTTAGACAAGGTACCTTAAGGAGTGCTACAGCTATAAGCTCCAAAAACACATTAAACTTGGGCACATTAAAAAATAAATACATGATTTACTGTACATAACTGCTGGATTTAAAAGAACTCCTATTTAACCCGTGACAGCATGCGTTGCATAATGATAACAGATATTTTGCCTTATCGTTGCACATAACTACATAACAAACAAGCGGCTGCTGAACTATCGAACAAAACTAATTTTACATAGGTTTGATTTCAGACAACTTTGTTGTACGGTAGTGTAATATGGGTAAGTTAAAAGTAACCGACATGAAATCACCTGATACCTGATGGCAGGATGGTACTATAAACGAGGAGATAAAGGCTAAGTTAGGAAGAATATCTCCAGATGAATCCGTCGTAACAACCAGCTTCGATGGTGGGATCTACTGCGTCGAAAAAGGAGAATGGTTCACTAGCAGAAAAGTGGTCTGAGCCTTGGAGGGTAAGAGAAGTAGAGGGAGTTCTAGGCGACGACGGTTAGGCTCAATTCTTAATGATTCAGTTGTAAGAGATGTGATACTAAACGACGGGTAGATTCTGCTATATTTTGATTGAAGTAATTGATCTGAAAATTTAATATTTGTGAAGTGAATTTAAAGAAATGCGTATTTTTTAAAAATGTGCTATTGTCCACGTTTCGCACAATTACGCCAAAATACTGGGTAAATTCAGTTTAAATTTAATACGGACTTACATCAGGTATTCAATTGAAATACATTTTTTCTAATTTTTCAGTAATTAACTTCGTCTAAAAAGAGACCAATAATATGTAGGTACTGAAGACCTAGCCCATGTCTTATACGCGAGAAACTATAATAATTTGGAAATGGTTGGACCTTTCACCAAGTAAAGCCAAATAGCTTAGTGGAAACTCTTGCGAGAAACTGGCGACACCGCTTCTGCCTGCCATCTAGCGGTTCGAGGAGATAACTACACTTGCTACTGCTGTCAGCTGTGTATGTTAGAAGTGTCTCATTTGTACTTCAAATTGTTTTGTGCTTGTTATGTATCACTGTTTTGTAAAAGGCAGGAAGAGGAGTTATTTGTGCTATGTATGGGTGTTTTAATTACAAAAGATAAAGTGATTGCAAGTCATTTTACAGATTTCTTAATAACAAAATTATGTGAGTATAGGCCTACCTGTTAATGTTTACTTGCCTGTATTTTTTTTCTATTTATGTGAACATACTTTCTTTAAAACTTTGTTATTATTAAATCCATGCATTTAATAGATTTTTAGATGTACTCAGTCGGCTGTGAAGAGCAGAAAGGCAGATTTAGATGAAATTCTGAGGACCAAAAGAAAATGCAGACCATTATGTCATGGGCTGGGCATGTAGCAAGTTTCTTCATGCTGAGTGTAGCGATGTATTGTCATCTTATGATATTGATTACAGCATTGGAAATTTGCACATAGGTAGAAATGAAGAAATATGATAAAGATGATGTTTCCAAATACTTGTGGGGGAAAGTGAGGTGCAATTTTTTTTTTTTTTTTACATCGCACCGACAATAGAATTGGAAAAGCCTGGGACTGGAAAGGAAGCGGCCGTAGCCTTCATTAATGTACAGCCCCAGCGTTTGCTTTGTGTGAAAATGGTAAACCACGTAAAACCATCTTCAAGGCTACCGACAGTGGAGTTTGAACCCAACTTCTCCAGGATGCAAGCTCACAGCCGCGCGCCACTAACCGCACGGCCAACCCGCCCGGTTAAGATCTAAAATACCAGGAAAATTGAAGATAGTTTTTGTCAGCTTTTGTTAGAAAACACACACGAAATTAGAAGAAAATTAGCTGACAGGATTTTGTCAGTGAATTAATGTAGTGAAGACATATGTAACAGCTGTATAAAATTACTGACTAATAAGTTTTTCAAAGTCCTCATAAAGGCACATGTGAATAGAACCAATAATTCAACGCAGAAAATCTTGCCAGCAAAAATATCAAGTAGAAAAAAGATATTGCATGTGTGATTTGCTCTTTGAGACTGTAGGCCCCAGTCATAACATGACCACCGAATGCTTTAATCTGATAATAAATTTGTTTTATTCTTATCACTGGTCCTTTCAGATCAACGTCCACTGTTCTCCTTCCCTATATTATGTTACAAGAACGACGCAAACGTCTTAAAATCTGTATTTCGTTGGGTTAGAAGTCGAAATGTGTAGTGTTTTAATAGCACGTTTTGTTAGTGTTCTCTTCGAGCCGCTAGAATGCAGCACTAGGCGCTGTCGCCGCTGCTCTGCGTGTTAAGGGAGGAGAGTTTCCACGTAAAGCCTATCATGTGTAGCCTACTTAAAGTTTAGTTCTGTGTCAAAAGACATGTGCGTTTTCCTTGTAGCTCTAATGATTGTCCGGGAAATTCAGCTTTGTTGTTTTAAATTACGCGCTTCAGAACACTAGCTAGTCCAGCGTTATTCGCTTGGGTATTTGGAAAGTTATTGGCAGGTTCTTGTATTTCAGACTGGAAGCAAAGTAAAGCAAAGTCACCCCCGTACTGGCCATGACGGCCCTTGGAGGAGTGGAAGGTAAAGGCTTCCACCATTGTTAACCTCGGCACATGATGGGGTAGAGTGGTTAGCTCTACGCCCGGTCGCCTTTGACCCCAGGAATTAATCTGATACTCATTTTTGGTGTAGGCTGAGTAAACCTCAGGGCCATATGCACCTCCGGAAGTGGAAATCTCGTTTCTTAAATTTTACGACTTCTTGACGGGGATTCGAACCCACGTCCTTCCGGGCGAACCGAGCACGCCTTTACCGCTTCGGCCAGGCAGCCCCTATTTCAGACTGGAGGTGTACTAATTTAAAATTACAGGTCAACGGAGGGTAAAAAGAAGAAGTCGTTAATATCGCCACTATCGGCCTATAAACGACGTGCAGTCTATGTTCTACTAGTACTGTATAATAACCATTCGTTCTTCATAGATAAAATATCCCAAATAATAGAAGACCTATAAAGCTCCGAGTTTGCATACAGAGAGCCACTACCGGGAGAGTTGGCCGTGCGGTCAGGGTCACGCGGCTGTGAGCTTGCATCCGGGAGATAGTGGGTTCGAATCCCACTGTCGGCAGCCGTGAAGATGGTTTTCCGTGGTTTCCCATTTTCACACCAGGTAAATGTTGGGGCTGTACCTTAATTAAGGCCACGGCCGCTTCCTTGCAACTCCTAGGCCTTTCCTATCCCATCGTCGACATAAGGCCTGTCTGTGTCGGTGCGACTAATACGAAACTGTGTCCGAATATTCGGTGACTGAAACATTCCTCGGGGCCCCTAAGGTGTAACTTTCGGGGAACATCTACAATTGTTAAAATAGTCCTTACAATTACGGTTAAGATATCATACTTAATATTGTATTTCATTTCCATTTACTCCGCTTAAAGGAAATCTATCCGGAAAGGTTCAGCCGAAGTATTCAAAAGAGCAAATTAGGGGATGAGTAAAAAATAAGAACAAAATATTCTCAATTACAGACTAGATGACTGGAATTTTGCGTGCAGAGAGCCCCTGATCTGTAAGAATGGAGAAATACTCAGTGACCGAAAATTATTACAGATCTTTCAACAAAGGAGTTTTCCTAAAAAAGAAAAGCCGAAACTGCAAAACATTGTATTACGTCGTGCAATAGACGACAGTTCTGTCGTCCATATTTTTATTTCTACCTTAAGAAACGCAAGAACATAGTTCTTTTCTCATACAGCAGGTATGTTTCCATGAACAGCCATATGTTGTTCTGACCTGTATGAATATCATAGAAAGTTTGAAAACGATAATTCAAGATTGTGAGACACAAGGCATATAGAAGAATATGAATATGAGGAAACTATTTGTTGACTTCCATTTCCTCCTAACAACCGGGTTAATATTTCCTGTAAGAATTCAAATCAAAACTGCCGTTTAGTTATCAAGTACCGGTACCATGAATAAGTTCCGTGTTCAATCACTGTCCAATAAATGTCAATTCTGCACATTAATTGACCTTAAACGGACATTTTAAAAATCAACGGGTATTAATCTACAGTAGTATTAGTTAGACCTTACCTTATGCTGAACTTCGATAAGAACTCTATTCCAAATTTTTGACCCTATTAGTTTAGTGTTGGATTAAATTCTTCCTGGAACGTTTGTAATAGTATTACTGCCTAATTAGGTAAGGCAAAATCTTACTAACCAGACCTTGTGGCCATTCCTTACTTATAGTGGGACAAACAGTTATTTTCTCTTCCTACATTAAGCAACACCTGTTGGACAAATATGTCCATTGGTCGATTTTGACTTTATGCAACTTATATGTCCGGCATTCTTGGCTGTATTATGTGGAATGAAGGCTGTTGTCCTCATACAGCCAATGGTGTTATTCTGGCCTGTTAAAACGGCGGCTGTCCACTAAATATTGAATAGAAATAGGTTGCATACAGGACGTGCGTCTTCTTTTGTAGATGAATTTGCTCTGCATATTTGGAACATCCGCCTGCTTCCTCTAGAAGTTTAAACTTAATAATGATCGAACAATTCCTACGATCAAAATATCGTATGTCTTTGCTTTAGAGGGAGGGAAGGAGAGATAACCGCATGCTTTCAGCATCTAATGAAGAGTAAAATTATCGATCGAAACGATCGCGGGAGCGTACGGAATGATATTGCCTTTTGCTTACTAAAATGGTTTCGAACCCGTTTAAAGGAATAAAGTGAGATATTAAACATTAAGTTAGACAAGTGTACAGTGCTAGTAGCATGTCCTCCAAAACTTATGGATATCAATCATAAACTATATTATCAAAGGTCATACATATATTCAGATATAGAAGTCGGTTATTTATAAAATGACGTGTGGCCTGCGGAGAGGCTTGGTAGAGATCTTTCGAGTTGACGCCCTACAAGCGATCTGAGCGTCTGTGAGGACTGCGCCCTACCTATTATGAATTCTGATGCTCAAGATGGTACACACATACAGCCCCAGAACCATCTAAATTAAACGAATAATGATTTAACTACCTGACTTGCCGGGGATCTAACCCGGGACGCCTTAAATCACAAGGCAAGCACGCCAACCATTTAGCCGTGGAGACGAACAGAGAAGTCCATAACATCCATTCAGCTATAGGAAGGAAGAAAAACGGAATTAACTAACAAGGAAATTGCTCTTTCTCGTGAATAGGCTCAGTCCATTCGGACGCGAACAAGCCATAACAGTTCATGCAACGAAAATTCAAGGTTTCAAAGAGGGAAAAAAATTCTTCTATGTTTATCGTTCGTAAACGATGTTTTAATGGTGAAATATTGTAAATATCAAAGTGGGTACGGCCCAAGATTTGTGCCCGCGAATTATCTTTCACATGACCTCATTTTCGGATATCTTATTTCAAGACGTTAATATCGTACGTCACAGTAAGTTTGTGCAGTCATCAATGATCTGCATTTTTGGCTGTCGCCCAGGTGACAGACTCCCTATTTGTTGTTTACCTAGACTTTTCTAGAACGTTTTCAAAAGAACTTGGAAATTTAATTGAATTGTTGCTCTCCATCTACTAGCCGAAATTCCACTGGTTCACACCATCATCTCTGCAAAATATACGGACCTCTTAAAGAAAATTAAATTTAAAGTATTAGCTGCGCCCTACATAAATATTACAGATGATGAAAAATAAGTGACTGTCTTCCAGATAAGTAGTTCTTCTTCTTAATCTGCTTACCCTCCAGGGTTGGTTTTCCCTCGGACTGAGCGAGGGATCCCACCTCTACCGCCTCAAGGGCAGTGTTCTGGGGCGTGAGACATTGGGTCGGGGATACAACTGGGGAGAATAATCAGTACCTTGCCCAGGCGGTCTCACCTGCTATGCGGAACAGGGGCCTTGATGGGGATGGGAAGATTGGAAGGTATAGACAAGGAAGAGGGAAGGAAGCGGCCGTGGCCTTAAGTAAGGTACCATCCCGGCATTTGCCTGGAGGAGAAGTGGGAAACCACGGAAAACCACTTCCAGGATGGCTGAGGGGGAATCGAACCCACCTCTACTCAGTTGACCTCCCGAGGCTGAGTGGATCCCGTTCCAGCTCTCGTACCACTTTTCAAATTTCGTGGCAGAGCCAGGAATCGAACCCGGGCCTCTGGGGGAGGTAGCTAATCACACTAACCACCACACCACAGGACAAGTAGTTAATTTTATAATTTATATCGGCCATTTTGTTCCTTATATTACGTGCTAAGGCAATATCGAAACGGAAGACATTATTTTCCATTTATTTCTTATGTTCGCAATGTACTTAAATGCAGATACTCCATAACCTTCACCAATAAGAGTAAACTTTTAACATTATAGAACACATTCTGGGAAAGGAAGGTAGGTTCGCTGTAATCTTATTAAATAAATAATTTTAGGACTACATTTGAAATAAGACTCTGTATATTCCTCTTACTCAATGATATACAAAATTCACAATTACAAGTATTACATACACCTATGTATCATTAAAGCATTTATCTAGCTCCCCTGATCCCTGTTGAAACTGAACATATGGTCCCTTGTTTCTCATGTACGAATTTAAATGTAGGACAGTTTCTTTGAAATGTTATTTTATACACACCATGTCATGAGTGGTCCCTAATGCAACACTGCTTATACTGAATTATCCTTCATACTGCCAACAGAAACACAATAGGTATTGAGTACATATAAAATCAAGACCATAATTTTACCGTATATGGTACACATACGGATAACTCGTTATCTACAGTCAGTTGAAATCACGTCAGATTTACAGACTCCTGGGGTCTACCCCATAGAACTCAGCGGTGGTATCTGCTACGCTGGCGGTGCAAGTGACTGATTTCTACTAGACTCAAGGGAAATAATCGTCAAATCAGGAACTAAGACCGGAATTTCAGCTATGACTAGGAATTCATTTCAAGCGAGACACGAAATTTCTTTCAGGATTAATATTATGTAATAACATAAGGTCAACACACAGTTTCTTTGGACTTAAGCAATTGAAGTCGTTTCGAGCAATATTGATGGGATATTTCATTCTAAATTACTCTATATATCGATCGGTATTTGAACTGGGGCTGCCTTGGTAAAAATTATGTGCCAACGTTCATGTGCATGTTTAATAATAATAATAATAATAATAATAATAATAATAATAATAATAATAATAATAATAATAATAATAGGCAACCTCTTCGTTACCAGGTTAGTTTTAATATTCCAAATCTTCCTATAAATTTAGGCATCAATCAAATATCACCCATTGAAAGAAATATTTTTAATGATCTTCATTTGCAACCTACAGCTATAAAATCGAGATTATAGAGAATAACCATATTAATTTAAATTTTAATTTTAAAGGACGTACCTTCATTCATGCGTTTTCCAATTCGTTTGCACATTTTAACTTTGCTTCCTAGTAAAAGTATCTTCTCATTTGTCGCAAAACATTTATTTTGAATTCAACTAAGCTTGTTCTTTGCTGTTGTAATGACCCAGTAACGATTCAATAACGTTAATGGATCTGAGCTGTTAACCCCTCAGCCTGTCTGTACGAAAGAAGTGGATTACATTCCTCAGAGTGCTTTTCATTACCCTTGTTCCAATGTTCTTTAGATAGTAAATTTAATGCATACATTTGGTGGTGTCAGAACCCCCTTTCAAGCCGTTGGACGCATTGTGCCTGTGAAATGGTGTTAGTATCGTAAACAGATGCATATGCACTCGGCGCCAGTAAGTTACGTTACCAGGTTAACTTTATCGCCTATCCATTGGGAGTTGGCGCTCTCTTCTCGCAGTCTCTCCAACTAAAATTATTTGACACTGTAGATAAGTTTCTGCGAGAAAGCGTATATTTCTACCAGAGTAGCTGAATTACAACAATAGCGACATGACATACGAGTTGGTCGTAGGCAAACAAGTTGTAGCTAAATGTGACTTTGTGGCATTAATTTTCTTCGTAGCTAGCTGATCGACTTGTAATAAAATATATTCTCCAGTTTCTTTTATATTGTCTGTCAGCAAATGTAGCCGTAAGCAGTCAGCACAGTCCCCTAGTGTACGATCATAGGGTGTGGCTATCTTATTTGTTTTCGGATAACGAGAGATAATGGGGAAGAGGTTATAAGGCGTTCTTAATAAGTATTAATTACTATTGCGTGTTTCTGTGGAGGTTGGTAGTGTAGTATGTTGTCTGAATATGAAGAGGAAAGTGTTGAGATGAAGAGAGAACACCCAGTTCCCGGATCGGAAGAATTAATCAGACGCGATTAAAATCCCCGACCCAGCCGGGAATCGAACCTGGGACCCTCTGAACCGAAGGCCTCAATGCTGACCATTCAGGCAATGAGTCGGGCAATAATAATAATAATAATAATAATAATAATAATAATAATAATAATAATAATAATAATAATAATAATAATAATAATGTCATTGGCTTTACGTCCCACTAATTACTTTTACTTTCTCAGAGACGCCGAGGTGCCAGAATTTAGTCCCGCAGGAGTTCTTTTACGTGCCAGTAAATCTACTAACATGAGGCTGGCGTATTTGAGCACCTTATACTACCGGACTGAGCCAGGATCGAAACTGCCAAGCGCCTGAACCGTAAGAGCCACTCAGCCCGACAGTGAACTACGTATTACTAGACCTAGAATAGAGAAAGTAAAGTATGCCTGCAGAGGGATAAGGGTAGAAAGTATCCAGGACGAGGAAGTTAGATAGAAATACTTGGATTAGTGAAACGTTCGAATATAGAGACTGTCAATGGATTCAGGATGTAGGAAGAAAACGGAAGTCGTACAAGTATGTAGTAGTTGAAACACGAATGAAATATATGGAAACAACAGTGTGCAGGGATGGAAGAAAGTGAATATTTTGGTGGAACGATGAAGTCAGAGATGATTGTAAACGTAAGAAGAAAGCGTATCAAACATAGCTGTGGAATTGTACGAAGAAACAGAGCGGAAAAGGTCGTTGTGAGCTCTAAGAAGAAATGTTTGGAAGAGATGTTGATAATAACTTAGAAAGGCTAAGCCAGTCGGAAGAGATATCTTCCTGCATTCTAATAAAAGAACTTAGTGGGCTGTATACACGAGTTGCATACACGAAACATATTCCGAGATTTGTAATTAAAAGTGATAAATAAGTTGAAATTTTGTACATCGTTTTATTTATTCATTTAAATTTCCATTTGTACTTAATTTAACAAGTATCAAAATTGTATTTAAAATGTTGTGGGAAGAAAGAGGTGATTGTTGTTCAATACTTTGACGATGTCCGCCATTTTAATGTGCGGTTTCAGAAGAGCAAGTTAGCCTAACTTCAGTCGCGAGTGACGGAAGCAAATAGGCCTTGCCCTCTAAACCAATGACCAGTCAGAGATAAGCTATGCGCGCAGGGCCAGCCCCTCTGTCACGACTACTATCGTCACTAATTTGCTGGCCTCTCCAACAGCACGAGAGGAATCTAGGGCTTCTTGATTACAAATATTTCCAGGGGCTTATATCTCGCGAAGCATCTGGAAGGGCCGGCCTCCCCATATAAGACAGAATGGACGAGATTCTAACGCATCAGTTAGGACTCAGTTCTGCTAGTGATTCAGTTGGCGAGACGGTGCTGTAAAGTGTGCATACGGTTGTGCAATACTGGATTAGCGTGCTATAACGTTGACGGAGAGCTATCTGTGAACCAACGGTTAAGACGAAACAGTGCAGCTGAGCGACGTGGGACTGTGAACGAAGACTGCAGTGAGTGACTTGTGAGGCCCCTCGTGCGTGCACAAACTGTGAACCGTGGGTTCTCTAATCATTGTACAGCGAGTTTAATCGCGAACTGCCTTAAAGTGCAAGTGATATTTGCAGAAGTTTGCACAGTGTAGTTATTTTTAGCCTGTAGAGTCAGAAGGAATACTTAGTGTGACAGAACAGTGAGAACAGAGAGAAAGTGAGTGAAAACGAACTAGCGAGATTGTGTGTATTTGTAGTTGTGTAAGTTATTAGAGTTTGTCATTAAAGTAAACGCTACCAGATGTGTAGTAGAACAACTACTACCCGCCTTCACATTACAATATCGTTTGATTTGTCGTTTATAGTTCTGTCAATTTCATCGTTAACGACCGTCCATGTGGAGTACTTCAAACGCGTCCCTCAAGAATTACTTTACGTTTTTATTATTTAATCTAGCATCACGAAGGTGACATATTAAAGATACTTCAGATACTACTGGACTGAGCCGGGATCTAGCCCGTCAACCCTACCTCAAAAAGCGAACGGTCTTCCGTCTGAGCTACTCGACTCAGCACCTTAATTTCTGTAAATGGAGTCGATAACGAAATGCTACTCAGTGGTATGCAAGTCGATTTCAGTATGAATTCATGCCAGATAGGGCACTATCAATGATCGGGGATAAAGACGACTGAAGCTGATCGTTGCTTCTACTACCCACTGCTGCACAACTTCACTGTTACTTTACATGTCAGGGCATCTACGAACAACAATCTAGTGGTAATTTGCCGAACGTATTTCCGACACGCAACAACATAGCCAACATACAGATGTGGAATATGACTGCAGCTCTTGTATCCTCCTGGATGGGTGAACTTTAGGAACTGCAACTAAAAAAATCATCGCTTCGGTTGATGCAATCATGCTCTGGTGGTCAAACCGATACAACTATGACGAGCAAAGTCTTCGGACTCAGGAAGGTAAATTTTCACACGAAAGTCACACAACCTAAAACCACAAAGTATTGTCAGCCGCTTGACGTCTACTTCTTTCGACAGAACAAACTATTTGTGCGACGCATGCAATATTACATAGGCCTACGACAGAAAGAGGAGATTACCGTCAACCTGCATGGCAGGATCTACATTTTCAACTTACATTCTTCTATATATGGAACAATGAGTTGAGTGCAACAAACTGCCCTCCAATGTCTCCCACCCAGTGCGTAGGAAGTGTTCGGATAAATGTCACAGTTCCGTAATGTGTTGGGCATCAATTTTGTTTCTCTTGACTTATATAGCGCTTCTGACTGTGATTGCTGTACCGTCCTTATTTGCTCGTGGAGTAAGATGCAACTCTGTTTGCAGTACTGCTTTCTCACATCACATTACGACGATCTAGAATGAGGTGTGTCTACATGACATTTGGAAATGCAAGATGGTGTACGTAAACTCAGCATTTACATGTCTCACATTTCACAGACTGTGCGCTTCGCACGATGTGACTGCAAATATTTCAGTGACACTCCTCAATCTCCTGAGCATATTTTTAGGGGTTTCGGGAGTTTGCCAAATTCACTGCTTTTCGCCAATACTTGCTTGTTTACCCGGGAAGGATTCGCGAAGCTTCCGTTATTAAACTGTTCGAGTCTGTCGCTTTGACTTTCAATGCATAATTAATACTTCGCTCGTGCATTACATAACAAGGTGTATGACAAAATATTTCGAATGGGGCTGTGTTCAACACAAAGTCAATAAGCAGTGTGTTTGTCATGTGAAAAGTAACATCCATATGCGCCAGTTGTGCTCAGCTCCAGTAATGTAGAATTCGCATTACGACGCTCAGTTGCCTTACATTACAATAATAATAATGTTATTTGCTTTACGTCCCACTAACTACTTTTTCGGTCTTCCGAGACACCGAGGTGCAGGAATTTAGTCCCACGGGAGTTCTTTTATGTTCCAGTAAATCTACCGACACGAGGCTGACGTATTTGAGCACCTTCAAATACCACCGGCCTGAGCCAGGATCTAACCTGCCACGTTGGGGTCAGAAGGCCAGCGCCTTAACCGTCTGAGCCACTCAGCCCGGCCTTACCTTACATTAGAAACGATCCCGATAAACCTTTCGACGTTCAGCATTGGTGATTTCGGAGTTATAGGAAATCTGAGTAGCCGCTATATCCTCTCGAATTCGTTTTCGATCATTTTAAATCCATGGTCCCTATATCGTGAAATAACGTGAAAGATGAACGAAACTCTCTCGTATTAGTCCTACAACAGTTTTCAATATTTGATTTCTGATTTACCATATAGCTTTATAATTCACTGAGATGAATCATGTGACACCTCACTCAACGGGCTACCACGCTGGAGTCCAGAGCTACACTAATTGCTAGTCGCTTGACAAGTTCGCTACGTACCCTGATCTTTCCTCCCTCACATTATATATGTTGAACACTGTCGTCGCAAGCGTTGTCTAGAAAATATTTAGACTTTTAAACGTCCATAGTTTTCAAACACCCGCCGGTCCAAGTACAGTATTCTACGTCAAAATGTGATGTACACCGCGTGAGTCAGCCGCACCTGACGTCTTATGCAGCAAGGCATCCCACCGAACGTCACTGGTGTTGTTATGGTCTATTCTCCTTTGCTGCATCCCAAGCAACAATGGCCTCTAATCACTCACTGCACCATTACCTTTGCAAAAACATGTACCGTATACGACAGGCATATACACAATGCATCAAACTGCCATACGGTTATGTAAAAAGTACGTGCCAATCATTTATGAGCTTTCAGTAGGGTATGAAATGAACGCTAAAACCGATGGCATACTGATAGAAAACGTGTGTGCATTTGTGAAGCATAAGTAGTAGTCCGTCTAGTAGGCTTCTCGAAACATACTTGCTGGAGTCACCGTGGTATCATAGGTTAAGTGCGGTGCAGTTAATAACAGCTGCGTTTGGTAGGTAGGTAGGTTCGAAACCCACTTCATCCCACTTCATCCTGTAAATCTTATCCACATTTTGTACTTCGAGAATCATCCACAGAGCCAATGTATCGGAATGCCCTCGCGTCGTGGGCTATATTATTTATTTATTTATTTATTTATTTATTTATTTATTTATTTATTTATTTATTTATTTATTTATTTATTTATTTTGGCACTGTCCTAGGGCATTAGCACTGCTTATGTGGATGTTTTATAATCAGGGCTGGACGAGGATAGAATGGTTGGGGGTGTGAATCCGCTTGATTGAGAAACAGCCTATTAGCGCAGTAAGTGTTCGAATAGATGGCCTTCTGCAGTAATGCACGCTTCAGCACGCCGTTGAACTGCCGTTCGGGCTCTTTATAGCATTGTAGGTCTTACGGATTCACAGGCTTCCGTAATTAGGTTTCGAAGGCTTTGAGGATTTTCTGGCTGCTGAGCGTACACTACAAATAGCCCCATAAGAAGAAGTCCAGTGTCGTCAAATCGGGCGATCTAGCAGGCCAGGTGACAGGTCCTCCCCTTCCTATCCATCGACCGGGATGTGTAACATTCAGGTAGTTGCGAACGTCTGCTGACATGTGAGAGGGAGCTCCGTCGTGTTGATACTACATGGTTACACGCTCACCCAGGGACACATCCTCTAGCAGCAATCTTAGTTGGTCTTGAAGAAACTGTGGGTACTGGGCTCCTGTCAAATGATCCTCAAAGAAATATGGTCCAATTAGGCGATCACCAAGCATACCACACCACATATTTACTCCCCATCTTGCCTGAAATGCTGTCTGCCTTACCCAGTGGAGATTTTCAACACTCCAGTAGTGCATATTATGATTATTATGAAATCGTGCCTCGTCCGAAAATAAAATTTGAGATACAAACGCTGGATCATTTCCCACTTGCGTCCGTATCCATGTACTTAAATCAACACGAGTTTCCAAATCACGTCCGTGGAGTTCTTGATGTAGTTGCAGGTGATAGGACGAAAAAAAACTGGAATGCAATATCCTTACAACAGGTGACTGGCTGATGTCGGCCTGTTGTGCTACTGCCCGGGTACTCGTGTGAGGATTCTCCCGGAAAGTATCCAAAATCATCTCAGCAGTTTCACCGGATGTAACAGTACCTGTTCGGGAAAGTGACTAAGTTTTACGCAAACGCCGCTCCACCCTCCTAAACGTATTTGCGTTTGGTTGTTGTATGTGCGGAAATCTTTCCTGGTGCAGGCGCTGTGATTCCTGTGCGTTCTGTTTTTCTTCGCCGTAGATGCTAGTTGTTTTACGTCGCACCGACACAGATAGGTCTTACGGCGACAATGGAACAGGAAAGGGCTAGGAGTGGGAAGGAAGCGGCCGTGGCCTTAATTAAGGTACAGCCTCAGCATTTGCCTGGTGAAAATGGGAAACCACGGAAAACCATTTTCAGGGCTGCCGACAGTGGGGTTCGAACCTACTATCTCCCGAATACTGGATACTGGCCGCACTTAAGCGACTGCAGCTATCGAGCTCGGTGCGCCGTAGATGAGGAGCATGTCAACATACTCGTCTGCTGAATACATACCGAAGAAATGGCAAGGACTGTTAGGCTACACCAAGTGCCACGTCATTACACATTCAACATGCATGCATTTGGTCGAATGTGGCACGAATGGCCTCTTATTCGATCCTCAAAGTTTAAAATGTGAATAAAAAAATATGTATAGCTCGAGTGATTCAAACCCACCTGCCAACGCAACATGCGTCAACACGTCTGTGGTTAGTCCGCTACACCATGGTAACTGTTGCATCCATTTCATCAGAAAGCTTACTTGGTGTAAAACTGCATCCCGCTTCACAAACACAGACACGTTTTCTATCAGTATGCCATCTTTTTAGCGATAATTTGTCCGACTCGTTGGCTGAACGGTCAGCGTACTGGCCTTCGGTTCAGAGGGTCCCGGGTTCGATTCCCGGCCGAGTCGGGGATTTTAACCTTAGTTGGTTAATTCCAATGGCACGGGGGCTGGGTGTATGTGTTGTCTTCATCATCATTTCATCCTCATCACGACACGCAGGTCACCTACAGGTGTCAAATAGAAAGACCTGCACCTGGCGAGCCGAACCCTTCCTGGGATATCCCAGCACTAAAAGCCATACGACATTTCATTTCATTTCAGCGATAATTTCATAACCAATCGGAAGCTTATAACTGGCAAGTATATTTGACATAACCGTATGACAGTCCGACTCGTTTGCTGAATGGTCAGCGTACTGGCCTTCGGTTCAGAGGGTCCCGGGTTCCATTCCCGGCCGGATCGGGGATTTTAACCTTCATTGGTTAATGCTAATGGCTCGGGGGCTGGGTGTTTGTGCTGTCCCCAACATTCCTGCAACTCACACACCACACATAACACTATCCTCCACCACAATAACACGCAGTTACCTTCACATAGCAGATGCCGCCCACCCTCATCGGAGGGTCTGCCTTACAAGGGCTGCACCCGGTTAGAAATAGCCACACGAAATTATTATACCGTATGGCAGTTTGATGTATTGTGCAAATACCTGTCGCATACAAGTTTTTGCGAAAATCATGCAGTGATGACGCAGTAAGTGCTTTAAAGGCGAGTGTAGCTCGGTATACGGTAAGGAAAATCGACCATCACCCCACTGACGTTCGTTGGGATGCCTAAAAGCAGAACCGTCAGGCACGGCTGACTTACACGGTATAGAAAATGTATGAGTTATTATGAAGAATGTTGTTTCCAGTCGTATTTAATGAATGCAGTTCCGTCTGTGGATCATTGGCAGAGGCCCGGCCTTCAGATTCTAAGATCGTGGGTTCAAACCGGCAGAGATGGTGTGGTTTTTGAAGGTGGAAATAAAACTATTTGGCAACTACAAATCGTACTATGTCTACATGTAAAAGATCTCCGGTAATGCTGTATATTTGCTATTCTTACGTGCCAGCCCCATGGTAGCCACTTTCGGTACGTCCAGGAAGGAGCTGGTGACTTACACGACCTGGAATCTCCTAGTCGGCGTGTGGGGTGGAGCCGTCCTTTCCGTGTATTGTTCTCGTCGTTCGGCTTACCTGTGAGTTTCTTGGAGACTCAACGGGAATGTTCTGCGTCTAGTGACATCGCGAAATTTCTTACATCACGCGAGCTATAAAAAGGGAGGCTAGCCGCGGACAATCAGTCAGTGCTGGAGTCGGAGTGACAGTTCGGCTCCAAGGTGGAGTCGGTGTGAGACTCGGCTTGTTGGGGTACGGTGGCTGTTCTGAGGGCGACAGCGGTATTGCCTGTCGCTAGTGGCCTGAGGTCTGAACCAGGAGCTGTTGTTGTGGTGTCGGAGAGTCCAGTGATCGGGGTGGAGTCGATAAAACAGAAGACTGTCCTGTGTGTTCGTGTAATTCTGTGGACTGAGGATAGCCGTGAGCGAGCGAGGAAACCTACTGTGGTGAGTGAGAGGATAAATGGACCTGTGTTAATGTTCGCTGTTGTGAGTATCGTCCTGCTGTTGAATACTTTTGAGCTGTTTAGTTGTTTTCTGCACGTGACTTTGTGAATTACTGGGCTACCTGTGGAGTCGAACCAACGAACTGTCGTCGTGTGTCGACTGTCCCGTAGTCTTGTGTTCAGATCGAGCAGTCTACACGCAACTGTTGTATGAGGCAACTGGACTTGGGGTGTGAAAGTTAGGATTGCGTATTCCCAGCCCCTGGTAGAGTAACGGGCTGGCCCTCCTGCTGCGCCATAAGGAAGAGCAATTTGTAAATGGACAGTAATTAGTAAGTGCAGCCATTCATAACTAGTTAGAATTGTGTGTGTAAATATGTGTGTGTGTGTGCAATTATTAGGTCATCCTGAAATATATTAGAGTAATGAAACAGTTGGAGTTTTATTCGTTACAGTATTTACTTGACACAATTAATTAAAATTCTGCCATATATTTTCCAATGGAGATCTGTTTTCTTTTCATCAGGTAGACCAAACTGGAAATTCAAAATTGACATGGAGGCAGCCTAAATTACGTCAGGTCAAGTAATGACTGCACACGCTAACTATGGCCATATTTATTATTATTATTATTATTATTATTATTATTATTATTATTATTATTATTATTATTATTATTATTATTATTATTATTATTTGGCAGCCTAAATTACGTCAGGTCAAGTAATGCCTGCACACGGTAACTATGGCCATATTTATTATTATTATTATTATTATTATTATTATTATTATTATTATTACTACTATTACTATATCCACAAATATCATAGAATAATATATTATCAGCTGTATACAGAAAATAGTCGGCCCCGTGGTGTAGGGGTAGCGTGCGTGCCTCTTACCCGGAGGCCCCGGGTTCGATTCCCGGCCAGGTCAGGGATTTTTACCTGAACCTGATGGCTGGTTCGAGGTCCACTCATCCTACGTGATTAGAATTGAGGAGCTATCTGACGGTAAGATAGCGGCCCCGTCTCGAAAACCAAGAATAACGGCCGAGAGGATTCGTCGTGCTGACCACACGACACCTCGTAATCTGCAGGTCTTCGGGCTGAGCAGCGGTCGCTTGGTAGGCCAAGGTCCTTCAAGGGCTGTAGTGCCATGGGGTTTGGGGTTTGGTTTGGTATACAGAAAATACGTCATTTTATTTGGATTGGTTTAAGACAAAAATCTGAAATTATCATTACATTAGACGAAAAATTCACATCAACCCGCTTCGTGAAATATATATTGTTTTCTTACAGCTTCAGAACCATTATGATATCATAATACCACCAGGGCGTAATGAATACAGGGAGATGCCTTGGAGCTCTGAGAGTGAAGCCCATTGATAGTGGTCTACATAGAGGGCGTGGTCGTAAGCAGGCGTGAGAACGCATGATGTTTTTTTGACAGTCAAATCTATCACACCTCATTTAAGTGAATACGGTGAACGCAAATTGTAATTGCGACAATTTTCTGGCTCAAACACTGTACGGTACGCTAAAAGTTAAAAGTGATACTAATATTTAGTTGATGTAGCTCTTACAATGTTGTGTTGTGCATGCGATTGCATGAATCAAAAATCAAAAAAATATTCTTGGAATAACATTTCACAGGTAAGGTTCTAAGTATGTATTATATTATGTAGTACAGTATATTATATTACCTCCATTGTTATTTTGCTAGTGTTTGACAGTCTCAGAAGCACCGTTCACATTTCGTAACAATTTTTAGGTTAGACGTATGTTTATCATAAATTATTCCTCAGGTTTTCAGTAAATGTAGAAAGGAGAGCAGAGTGGATTAAGGCTATTAGAAAGGAAAACTATATACCTTACACCAGAATGTGGTCAGCACATTTCAAACCGAAATTGTTTGATCAGTCCATGAAGGAAGTTGTTTTGAAGGAGAATGCAGTACCTACTATTTTTGAAGCATTCACTTCTACCTACAGAATGTAATTTGGGAATATTAGTGAAAATTCTGCTAATATAGAATTAACGTGTTATAATAGTATGATATAAAATTAATGTATTATAATAGTACTATTTTATTAAGTCATATTTACACAAGTATTCCTTTGAATTTAGAAAACAAATGTTCGTGCCTCTCCTAAGGAAAGACCTGAGCCAGTTACTGCTAAACGAGATGAGTCCTCTCTGTTCATTCACCAAGTAAAAGTGAATATAAAATAAGACTTGAGGAAATACAAGAAAAGGCAGAACGACAGTTGAAGAAAATTACAGTCTTGCGACAAACTCTCAGAAGAAGCAAGAAGAAGGTAGGAGAATTTAAATCTCTAATTGAAGAACTAGAAAAAATCACCGTATGAATGATTCAGCTCTCGATATTCTTGCTAAGGCTTCTGCTTCCAATGAAGCGTTTCTAAGTAGAAATTTGCCCACTAATTATTCTGAAGAATTACGAGCATTTTCCCTAACAGTACACTTTTACTCCGCTAGAGCTTACAGCTTTGTAAGAGAGCAGTTTAATTTGTGTCTCCTACATCCTAGAACACTCTCGAAGTGGTATGAACAAATCGAGGGTGTTCCTGGGCTTACTGCAGAAGCCACAGAAACATTGCAAACGAAATTAAATCGCAGTGATTATGAATTACTATTTGCATTATCCATGGATGAGATGGCTATTAGGCGGCAAGTGACTTTTGATGACAAAACAATTTATGGTTATGTTAATATGGGTGTTGAGATAAATGATTATGAACTACCAATAACAAAGGATTCTGTGGTGTTTATGGTGACGTGTATCAATGCGAAATGGAAAATGTCAGTAGGGTATTTCTTTGTAGATGCAATTGATGCCCATCAAAGGGCAAATTTGGATATGCAGTGTCTTACCCTCTTACATAGTGCTAATGTAACAGTAGTTTCTCTTACTTTCCATGGGATAGCCTCTAACTTGGGAATGGCAAGACAGCTTGGCTGCAATTTCTCATCAGCAAATGTTTGTACCACATTTAAGCATCCTACATCGGGAGAAGAAATTGCAGTGTTACTGAATCCTCCTCACATGCTTAAGCTTGTCAGTGCCTTGGGTGGCAAGGGAACTATTGTTGATGGTGATAGTATGGTTATTTCATGGAAGTATGTGAAAGAGTTTGTTGATTTGCAGGAGAAAGTAGGTCCTCATTTAGGGAACAAACTGAGGTCAAATCATGCCAATTTTGGCCAGAGCAAAATGAGAGTATCTTTGTCTGCTCAAGTTTTAAATCATGTGCAGTTGCCGTAGACTTTTCCAAAAATGTACTAAGGTTCTACCAAGTTGTACCCCACTACAGTATTAGCCTATGCATAAACTGAGCCAAGATCATGTTGAATTATTCTTTGCTTGCATCCGTCTCAAACGAGGTTTGAACAATTATCCTACTGCCCAACAGTTTTCATCAGCATACAAGAAATTGCTGATAAATTCCCAGAGATACTTTTTTGGTTCAGAAGCAACTGTGAATTTCATTATATTATTCAATGATCTCTATGACATTCTAAATTCAAAATCATTGAAGCAGGTTGGATGGAGAAAGGCACCATATACCGAGCAGTGGCAGTATATTCTAAGTTTTTTGAACGATGCATTTTCATACATTGGTAAGCTCCGATGCAGCACAAGTGGAGATTTAATTATTAATTAAAATATGAAAGTTGGATTTTTTAGGATTTCAGATTTGTATTAAGAGCATGATAGTATTAAGTTAGTTGAAAAAAATGTTCTGCCAAGTATTGCCCCTCTGAAATATTTGCCTATACATAAAATGAGCCAAGATCATGTTGAATTATTCTTTACTTGCATCAGTCTCAAAGAAGGTTTGCAAATAATCCTACTGCCCAACAGTTTTCATCAGCATACAAGAAATTGCTGGTAAATTCTCAGATAGACACTACTGGAAATGGTAACTGTTTACCTCTTTCAGCAATTTCAATAATGTCAGTTTCTTCTGTACCGGTGCCAAAACCTATGGAGTTAATGTGACTACACAGGTAAATGAGCATATGGAGAATGTAGAGTATTCTACCCTTTCTGATTATGGGGAGTATGATTACTTGTTTCTTCCTCATGCATTGTCACTTGTGCTGAAAATGTTGTCTGTTACATTTCTGGGTTTGTGGTTACAAAGTTAGGGTTGAAGTTAAGTTGTGTAACATGTGTGAATTTATTATTTATACTTGATCCTGATAAGCAGAGGAAGTCCCTGATATGTTATAAAGACAAAGGATTTCTTGTGTATCCTTCTAATGATGTATTCAAAATTTGCAAAATATGTGAGACCCACTTCAGGAGAAGAACTGCTAGAGGTCTTTCAGTGAACAGCAGCAAGATCCTGAAACTGAAGATCAGCATCCTCCAAGGTTTGTTAACTGTGGAACTTTTCAGGAGCCTAAATGATCACTCATTGGAATTTGAACATTTTGACAATCATCTGTCCCCCTGATTAATGCTGTAGTAGATACTTTCCTCAGCGCAAGAATCAAGCATTTTACCAAATCATCTGTCAGTTGCATTACCTCAAAAAGTCAGTTGTACAACATACTTGTTCTTCTCTAAGGCTAGTAGGATAAAATGTATATAGGTTAGTATTATGACTTCTAAAATATGTATCCTCCTGTGGGTGGGGGCGGTATAATAACACCCACGGTATCCTCTGCCTGTCGTAAATGGCGATTAAAAGGGGCCCCGGGGCTCTCGTATTGGGAACGTTATTTGGCAACCACGGGGCCCTTAGCTGAGTCCTGGCATTGCTTCTACTTGTGTCAGGATCCTCAATTTCTTTTCCTCCCTTGGTCAATTCTATTCTTTTCCGACCCGACGGTATTAGAGCACTCGAGGCCTAGGGAGTTTTTCATTTTCACGCCTTTCGTGGCCCTTGTCTTCCTTTAGCCGATACCTTAATTTTTCGAAGTGTCGGATCACTTTCATTTTTCCTCCTAATTAGTGTTAATGGTTGCCTAATTGTACTCCCTCTTAAAACAATAATCACCACCACGTGTCGTAAAAGGCGATTAAGGGGGCCTAAGGGGCTCTTACCTTCGGAGTGTGGGTTGGCGTCCAAGGGGCCCTTAGCCGAGTCCTGTATTGTTTCAACTTGTGTCAGAGGATAGTTTACTTGATCGTTGTACCTCCTGTTAAAACAATAATCACCACCACCACCACTCCAAAATATGTTGTAAGCAATGTTGCTAAGCCCAGTTTAGTGATTCATTACGCATTCCTCTCAAGCATTCAGATTGCGATATGTCCTTATGAATAGCCTACTCCTTATTTTTAGCGATATGTGGTGAAGATTTGCATCTCCTGTTTTAAAGATACTCGGTTTATAGTACCGATAGTCAACTAGCGAGAGAGTATATATAAGGCTGCGGGTCGTGAGAAACGCTTCCTTAGAGCTTATTCAGAAATCATTAATTTGTCTGTTTGCCAGAAAATTTTGTTATAGTTAATTGCCGTGTTATTTTGAAAACGATTGTACTTCATTGAGCGATTCGAAGTTTCCCTACTCCCGAGTAAATGTCTTAGTTTGTATTTATCCACAACGTAAGAACTGCCATGTTTTGCTAACCATGAGGGGCGGGGGGGGGGGGGGCGTTGGCTTCTAGCGATACCCACAGGGAGTAGTGTAGCGGGCATCTCCCTGTATTCTTTACTCCTTGAGTACCACTCATTGATAGAATTGGTAGTCTACTGTTTATTTGTTGGATCTTGCAGCTCGATGAGAACAATATTTTGCTTTATATATATTGTACCCAAGACTGATATAGCTACGGTTGATACGCGTTTTTATTTTTTAAATTTGTTTTTTCCGCCTCCCATTTCAGATTGCCACAAGGCCAAATAATAGCATAAACAGAATAATAATAAATTTATGTTACTGAGATGCTATAATGGATATTAGTAATGATAAATGCAAAGAGAAAGAAAATGCTTATTAGACTATGGTTCTCCCTCTAAATTTATAATTGTCCAGATTATGGATATTTCCTTTACTTATAGACCATACAGATGGCTTCGCAAGATCTGTGTGGATCCCTTCAAAGCAAGAAAGGCCACCTCGTTGCCTCTGTATTTGCTGTTGGGAATAAATTTACAATTAAAAACGATTTCGAGATTGGCCCACGGCTGGCCAATCATTAGTCCGGTAGTAGCAACTTTCTTCAAATAGTACTTCCTCTTAAATTTGTTCAGACCAGGAAACCCCCCGGCCTAGACGGGGTTTCAGCTGTATTCCAAAAACACCTCCGTAAGAAGGCTATAATCTTTCTTACAAAGTTATTCAATACTATATTTCGTTTCGCTCACTTTCCAGCCTGCTGGAAAACAGTGAAATTTATAAATTATGCTCCCTAAACAATAATCTGAGCGGAGGTTCCCACAGAACTACAGGCCAATTTCTCTCCTATCATCTCGAAACTGTTCGATATGATCCTCCTATCCCGTCTCAAAACGACTATACACGACCTCAGTCTGGAGCTAAATGAGCAGTTTGGCTTCCGGAAAAAGCACTCAACGACTCACCAGCTACTCAGACTGACCAAAGACATTGCCAAAAATGTTAACGATAACAGATACACAGGAGTTTGTTTTACAGATATTTC
Source organism: Anabrus simplex (assembly GCF_040414725.1). NCBI lineage: Eukaryota > Metazoa > Arthropoda > Insecta > Orthoptera > Tettigoniidae > Anabrus > Anabrus simplex. The sequence goes on from NC_090265.1 coordinate 118,933,426, forward strand.
TAGAGCCTTTGATAAGGTCTGGCATGAAGGTCTAATTTATAAAATGAAAAATTTTGACTTCCTGCCTCATTTGACCTCTCTAATTACGAGCTACCTCTCAGAGAGGAAATTCCAAATTTCAGTTAAAAAGGCGCTGTCATCCGCTCGTACTATTGCAGCGGACGTACCTCAAGGCAGCGTGATCAGCCCCTGCCTGTTCAAACTATTATCTCAGACATGTCTAAACCTCCGAAGCCTAAAATCTACTTATATGCTGAAGACACGGTAATCTAAGCGGTCTCATGGCAGGCCCCCAGAGTAGAAACCTACCTTCAGGACAGCCTATCCACTCTCGAACATTGGTTCGAAAAGTGGAGAATCAAAATAAACGTCACTAAGAGTTACGCTACTCCCTTCACTAAGCAAACTTCGAGACTTGAGGGCGGTCTGGACTTATTTGGTGAAGTTATCCGATGGTCCCCAACCTCGAAGTACCTGGTGGTAACCATAGACAAAGGACTGAAGTTTCGCCAGCATATATCTCAAATTTCGGCCATCTCCCACAGAAGGGTATCACGATCATTCCCTCTACTTAACGCTAATAACAGCCTCTCCATAAAAAACAGGCTTCTGCTGTTTGTCTCAATGATTAGGCCGCTACTCGAGTATGCCTGTCCTATATGGGGCATTGCCTCCAACAGCAAACTTTACAAGGCTCAAGTCATCCAGAACCAGGCACTTCGCCTTATTACAGGTGCGGACCGGTACACTAAGAATACAGACATTCATGACGAATGGCAAATCATCACTCTGGAGGATAGACAGAGGCTCATGGTTGGCAAGCTCTGTAAGTGCCTACCCAATGTAGGCAAACCACTTAGCAGCCAGCTAGCCAACTACGTGACCGATCGATGGCCTCAAATATAAGGGACCAAAGATCATCCTGCTTTAAAACCTGCGCCCAGCGCCAGGCCACACACTGGCCAGCTATGACCTCACGTCAGAATTGAACCCGTACTCCACACAAAATTAAAGCAAGCAGGGGAATTCACTAATTAAGACAGGGCTCTCAAAATCGGTATCGGTTGACAGACCACAATATTCGTGACTTTGCGACTTATGTCACAAAGTCATTGAAAGAACTGGGTGGATGGTGCACTGTCGATTCATAGATACCTTTATTTCCTTGGTCGACCAGGTAAGGTTGTTCTGAACCAACTAAAAAACGCATATTTGAGTCAATGATGGACCCTGATGTATTTTTGTTGTCAATTGCAAGGATGTTAACAATGTCCCATCATCATCATAACAATATTAACAATCTTGACCATCATTATCACGCAGTTATGCGTACTGAGATCGATTTTTTGCCTCATTCCAACGAGTTTCATTGTCTGCCTCTTCTTCTTTACCCTAACGTGTTTCAGATCAGATTCCATTTGCTGGTTGACTATGGTTCGATGTCATGTCGGTGGTGTTATAACTGGTCGTTTCCCAGCGCAAAGAGTCTAGTTAACATAATTATGAATTAGAATACTAAGTTATACATACGTACATTACTACGATACCGCGAAACTGGAAGTATACAGTACGTAACAAAAAAAACTGTTCATAATGGTGATCGTGTCTGTGCAGAGATACGTAATAACGAATAAAGAGGGATGATAAATTCTAAATTATTGTCCCCTACTTAGAAATTGAATGGTTCTGACTTTACCCATAAGACCAGTCATATCTTCTCTTATAGGGAAGCCTTCATGATTACCTCGTTGTACTTCCTCTTAAAATAAAAATCACCACCACCAGCCTTCATGATGTTGGACCAACAAAACACACTTCATATAGAAAATAACTCATGATCTCTACCTTTCTTCAACCACATGAAATATTGTTCAGCTTATACTTGTTTTAAAATGTCTTTTTACGATTTATTTTACGTCGTACCGACACAGATAGGTCTTATGGCGACGATGGGATAGGAAATTCCTAGGAGTGGGAAGGAAGCGGCCGTAGCTTTAATTAAGGTACAGCCCCAGTTTGAAAAGGTTTACTGCGGATGATCGGCTTCTGGAGCAAATATTCAATACTCCACACAAATTTCTCACCCGTCTCGTAATTAGCAAAGATTATCAAATAAAGTGAAGAGATGAGAGTGGCAAAGTTTAAAGAAAACGAGAATATAACTCAAATGGATGATAATTCCTCGGAAACCATGTTCCCTTTCTCACGAGGAGTTGATCCTTAGATTGAAGCTACGAAGCTCGTAATTAAACAGTATAAAGGTAGCAATGTCTGGAGGTGAGCTATACCACAAAACAAATTAACTAGTGCGTCAAAACAGATGCTCCTGACAGGTAGGCTGAAGTATTGACAGGTGATCTACTAAACTCTACAAACTTTAAGACAACTTTACCCTTTTCCATATTTTGCTTGTTATTGTGTTATAAGGAAAGATGGGGCAAGTTACAAGCACATTTCAAGATTTATCTACTTACATTTAAGCATCAATGGTGCTTGATATTTTCTACTGCTGACCAAGAGCAACATTATTTATTTATTTCACTTCCAAGAGTATCAGTAACAGTACTAATAAAATCGTATTAATAATAATAAATAATAATAATAATGTTTATTGGCTTTACGTCCCACTACCTACTTTCTTACGGCTTTCGTAGATGCCGAGGTGCCAGAATTTAGTCCATCAGGAATTATTTTATGTGCCAGTAAATCTATCAACACGAGGCTGACGTATTTGAGCACCTTCAAATACCACCGGACTGAGCCAGAATGGAACCTGTCAAGTTGGAATAAGAAGGGCAACGCCTCAACCGTCTGAGCCACTCAGCCCGGAAATATAATATTCAATCATGAAATAAGTAATATAAAAATTCGTTACGAATTGCATTCCATCTTTTAATATTAACATGTGGTGTTTGGTAGTGAGGTCTTGCTCGCTGTAGAGTCTTGGAGTATACAACAGAATGTGTGACTGAAGGTTTCAATCGCGTTATATCCAGATAAGTTATAAGCCAATGAATATAACTTAATTAAACTGCTAGTTAAGTACTGTTGTCGATTTTCAAATAGTAATGGTTTAAAATACCGGCCCGCTGTGATGATACATGTAAGTCTACATTGCTATTCAGAAGGTTGAATAGACACTGAGGTAGCCTATAGAGGAGTCGAAGTATAAATTTAGAATAGGATCGTATATTACCGGATGAAATCCTACTTCAGAGTAAACCTAGCAATGTCAGCAATGGCATAATGGAAAACTTATTTGATTCATTCGCAAATGCTCTACATTGATAAAAACAGAGAAATTTCCAATCAATTAAGTGGTTATCACTTTTGCAAAAATGAAGTTAGACACTGAACACTGGATGTTGCTTAAAGACTCTCCTCCCTTTCGTTCCCAGGCTTTCCCTGACGCAGAGATTTACTACCACTTACGTATAGAGTTAAATGGAGAAACATGATGAATGTGACGTCTTTTGAAATGAAAGAAAAAATTCGTGTGTAGTCAGTTTTCCATTTCACCTTTGGTAACTAATGGTATAATTATGGATATGCAGTATAATGTAAGGAGTAAGTTATACTTGTTTATTTTATTTTATTTTATGAAATACTTCCTCTCATGCAGAGGCTGCCTTGTGACAAAGTATAGTTTTACATTTATTTTTAGAAAAGAAATAGATATACTGTACTTGAGAAATGTTGAAGGTAACCTAATTGTAACAGTGATTTCTTAGAATTATCAGTGAACCCCTTGAGGCTATGATGGCAATCTCCCGTAACATTGTAACTGGCAGAGACATCTGTTTCCAGAAATTAGGGGCAAAAGCGGGAATCGTTCCCCTTGCTCCAATCATTAGACCTACAATGTTAAAATCCTCTATCTGGTATTTCTCCCTGTAATAAGGAATTGTTGGTATGTACATATTCATTTTCTCTAGGTTAACATCTGAGGGCTGCGACTTATGGCTTTCAAAGCGAATTGTGGGGTCGATGATGTAACCTCTCTTCTTATTCTTGAAAGCAATGATGTCAATCCTTCTGTGGCTTCCGTTGTCTGCTAAGCCATGGACCTCTTCAAATACCTGGAAACCATGGTCTTTTAGCGTTGCCACAATTATCGAACGGATGTTATGATGACGCGTATTCCTTAAAAGTTCACCATGAGGACAAGATCTCAGAACATGTGTAAGAGTTTCAATCTCCTTGAGGCAGCGCCTACAAAGGGAATCGTTCTGAGATCTTCCTGGTACCGATGTAACTGCTGAAATGTTTGCTGTCATCTTAATTGCTTCACGCTGTTCACTACTTGATAAGCCTTGATGGTCTCGAATCCAGGAATTGGCAGGAGTATATTCATTGTACAAACATACACCTCTTCCTTTCTGCTGCAAGTTACTCCACTCACTGAACGCCCTTTCTCTCAGTACTCTTCTCACTTCCCTGGCATCTGTTATTTCTAGGCGTGGATGTAGCATATTGTCAGATGGAGGGACATTGAGGGATTGTATTGAGAGAGTTATTTCTTCTTTCAGATTTTTTGTAGCACGGATGTATTCGTCACCTGAGCTTAATAGTACCATACAGATGTTAATGTGCTGAAGATGAGCTTCCCAAGTGGCGCAGAAGAGTCCCAACCTCTTACATTTTTTCTCAGTGTAGACCATTCCATTAGGAATGTCTGCAGGTATTTGAAGAATTTCCTTAAGAGCACTTCGAATTAGTATGTCTGTATCAGCAAGGAACGTTTCCGGAATCTTCTCTGGCTTGATAGTTTGGAATGGGTATATGAGAGATGGGCATATAACTGTGTTTATTTCTTTAAATTTCTGGTCAACCTGTAATAGTGGAGAAGAAACCAATTTATCCATTTTATTCTGTAATTGTTTAAGCTCCTGTGTAGGTTGAAAAATTATTTCATTTGAAAAGTTAACTCCCAGATAGCGGATTGTTTCTCCACGTCGCAAACTCGATATATCATAGCTCTTAAATTCAGCTGGGTCTTCGATTAACTCTCCGCGTTCGATGCAGATTGCCGTAGATTTCATTGGGGTGATATAAAGCCTTATTTCATGAAATCTCCTTGTGACTATTTTCGAGAGCTCAAGTGCTTCAGTTCGACTATTTTCTATGACAACCAAGTCATCAGCGAAACCCATAATCGTTATAGGTGGAAGATGTGGTACTAAAGAAAAATCCATAGTGGCTTGTGAGAGAGTCTTCAGTTAGTTCGTTTAAAATATGATCTGTCGCTAGATTGTAGAGACAGAGAGAAAAAGGTGATCCCTGCATAACACCCCGTTTTAGCCTTAAGGTGGCTGTCTTTCCAGTTACAGTTTCTATTTTTGTAGTGTTTCCTGTCTCGGAGATTAACTATTAGTTCCTTTTATTTCTCAGGTATTCCTAAGGTACTCAACGTCTCATGTAAGTGAAGGTGCCCAATGTTGTCAAACGGCTTTCTGACGTCTAGAAAAATCACTGTTAGATCAGTTTTGTTCTGTTTCGCGGAATTTAAAACCGAAACGAGTGTAGAAGTATTGATATGTGTATCGGCTGAAGATATAAATCCCGGTTGTTGTGGATTAAAAGCAACGTATTCTCTCAGGCGTTTATCAAGATCTCGCTCAATTACTCTCCTAACAACAGAAAATATTGTGATTGGTCTCTAGTTTGCAATGTCAGCAGGGGCACCTCCCTTGTGTATAAGACCGGTTCTTGCCTTTCTAAAACACGGTGGTACCTGTCCTGTTTGAAGCATACGAGTGGCTATTGTGGCAATTCTCTCGGAAGCGATGTAACTTTTAAAAGCTCTAAGGATGACGTAATCAGGTCCAGGTGAAGTGTCCACCGCAATTCTACTTGTTGCAAGCTTTATTTCATCCTTAGATATAACATCATTAAACATGTCATTGTAAACCGTTTGTGTAGCTTCACTCACTTTTGGGGGATAATTTTCTCTCACTGAATTATTTTCATGTCCTAATATTTCATGGAAATAGCCATATACATGTTGAGAATTAATCAGACATCTTTCATTGTTTTCATGAAGGACAGTTTTAACTGCTTTCCTACATTGATTGTCGAACTGAAATTGAGATAACTTATATATACTTCATCTTTTTCCTCTATCCCTATTAGCGGACCTTTGCGGATTTGAACTTTGTTTATATCCTTTTTCCGTATTAACATAGGATTTCTTTTTTACGCGCCTCGTAAAATTTCTTTGCTGGGTGTTTAGGCCCAGGCAAAAATCAATTGCTGTGGACATAAACTTTAGAAAGTCTTCTACAAATAAGAAAAAATCAGAATCATTGATGTCACCTTGCAGCTTTTCCCTCCATATCACTATTTGCTCTTGGTAGTACGAGTCATGTATGTTTTGTTGTTTTATTTCTTTTCTAGATTTATGCCCTTGTTCTGCAGATGTTCCAAAATTTATTTCAGTACTTACTTGGTGGTTCGATTCCCCAGCTATCTGTCTATTCAGTAGCCGTGTTCGGTGCTCATTCGGATGTGCTTTTGAGATATGAATATTGAACCCCCGGGTGGACTTAAACAGTTGCTCGCAATGGTTACACACAGACTGAGAGGGATTACTTTTGTCATTAGCTGAAACATTAGTTCTGTTTGAATCATCCATCTCAATGCATGATGTGTCATCAGAGGTATATAAACTTCGGTTAACCTTACTTACGTTATCACCAGCTGATCATTCAAGTGCTATGGTAACTAAGCACTATAAGTAAATAAAGAATCATGGCTTCCCAGACTGAAGATGTATACACATTCAAGATTATATCAAAAAATATACTGACGAAAACACAGATAACATAGTATCGTATAAAAATCGATATAAATAACCACAATCACAATCCTATTATGCTGAAGAATACATCACTTAAGAGATTAATCCTTAAAAAGACCACATGCAATATCCTTGGCTAATACATTGCTATAACACTTGCAATGTCGATAACTTCAAATTTAAGCCAATCAATGTACACAGATTTCATCCACACTCTTTTACTCAACCATCGAGAGGGTATTCAAAGAGCTCGTTGACTCTGAATTTTCAAAGTAATGTGCATTTTTCTTGTGCAATGATTTAGATAACTCACCTTTAGTGACATTATCTGATTATGAAGCCTTAATTTCGAGATATGAAGTTAGCAGCAGGGCTCTTATTGATCCTCCACAAGCTCAACTTGTCCTAGAGTAAATACATTACAGTAAATGTTTTGTGAAAAAGGGTAGTAAGTCTCACTTCTACAGATCTAAGGCCTGCAAACAATTCCGTTTATTATTCCCTCATGGCTCGTGTAAGCTTCTCTGATGAAATTATCCTTGATGAAAGATTAGTTATTTCAAATGTCCACAAGTATATTTCAAATGTATTGTTTCTGCTCTGTTAAAATCTGACAAAAAGTGATCATTAATCGACTAAAATATATGGCCCACTTTTGTTTTCTCCTACTGTGTGCCCTATTGACTACAATCAGGAAAGCATTTCTGGACGGTGTTGACAAACTACTGAGAAGGACGGTTAAATGAATTGTTTATCCCCTGACTGTCTCAATAACGCGGTTCATGCACCTAAGTAATTTCGGTTGCTTGGGCTGTTAAAGGCGAGGTGCGAAGTCTATATAAAGCACTATGATATAAATATGTAGAAAATTGGCCCAGACTAAATATAATTATATAGTTCCATCAAAAACCAGATCTTGAAAATGAGTGGAATATTTCGACTTTGGATATTTCAACTAACGATGGGGACAAATTAACTGGCAGTCAAGCAAGTAAACTTCTCAGAAACCGAGAGTTTGAATCCTGTAACTGTCATAATGTAAGAGGTAAAGGAGTACAAGTATTTGATAAACATCCAAAACTTAATATCTGGGTGAACATATGGACAGGTCTTTCCTCTTCAGAAGAATCGAAAGATCTAAAGATTTCTTGCTATATAACTCCTGTATGAGCAGTTCCAGATATGAACTTCAATATAAACCGCTGCCGCTATGAAGGCTATAATAAGATGTAAAACCTTGGTCATGTACCGATAATCTGCACAAGGTGTGAACCTCAGAGGAATAGAAGACATCTTACTTCACGAGATGCATTGGTATCTTCGCTACGATCTAAAAAAGTGGGAATTATTGGATGAAGCACACTGTGAGTTATCATGTGGCTACAACAGGAGAGCCGTTATCGTAGCAAAATCCAGAAGCCTCGTGTGGCCCAACTATTGGATTCAACTGTTTGGTTTGAAACAAACCCACAGCAAAAATGGAAGTGTATGAGGAGGAAAATCTACGACCATTATCCACAATACTTCAGTGCGCACGAGAAAATACTGTTACCAAATGCAAAGTATACGGTCTACATTTCATAGCTGGAGGCAGCATATCGAAGTTTATGTCTCGTAACCTGGTAGAAGTGATATTTCCCTAGGCTTGGTGAAGAACTCTCTAACACTTTTGCATCATGATCAAAATTTAAATAATGAAATATAAACTTTTTCGTTAAGATTCGTTAAGATTTTACATGTAACTTGGAATTATTGAAGCGAACCATGTGACCTTGCTGCGGTGGGGAGGCTTGCGTGTCCCAATGATGCAGATAGCCGAGCCGCAGGTGCAACCTTATCGGATGGGTATCTGTTGAGAGACCAGACTAACGAATGGTTCATCGAAAGGGGGGGGGGGGTAGCAGGCTTTCGGTAGTTGCAAGGGCGGCAGTCTAGATGATTGACTGATACGGCCTTGTAATAATACTCAACATGGCTTAGCTGTGTTGATACTGCTACACGGCTGAAAGCAACGGGAAACTACAGCCGTAACTAACTCCCGAGGACATGCAGTTCTCTCTGTATGAATGATTTACTGATGATGGCTTCCTCCCGGGTAAAATATTCCGGAGGTAAACTAGTCCCCCATTCGGATCTCCGGGTGGGGACTACACGAGAGGGGGCGATCATCAGGAAGATGGATACTGACATTCTGCGAGTCGGAGCGTGGAATGTTAGAAGTTTGAATCGTTGTGGTAGGTTAGAGAATCTGAAAAGGGAGATGGATAGGCTAAAGTTAGATGTAGTTGGTATAAGTGAAGTACGTTGGCAAGAAGAACAAGATTTTTGGTCAGGCGACTACCGAATTATCAACACAAAATCAAACAGGGGAAATGCAGGAGTTGGTTTAATAATGAATAAGAAAATAGGGCAGCGGGTAAGCTACTACGACCAACATAGTGAAAGAATTATTGTCGTCAAGATAGACACCAAACCAATGCTCACCACAATAGTGCAGGTCTATATGCCTACTAGTTCAGCGGATGATGAAGAAATCGAAAGAATATATGAGAAGATAGAAGATTTAATACAATATGTAAAAGGTAACGAGAATCTAATTGTGATGGGAGACTGGAATGCAGTGATAGGCAAAGGAAGAGAAGGTAGTACAGTAGGAGAATTTGGATTGGGACAAAGGAACGAAAGAGGAAGTCGGCTGGTTGAATTCTGCACTGATCGTAATTTAGTGCTTGCTAATACTTGGTTCAAACACCACAAACGACGGCTGTATACGTGGACGAGACCTGGAGACACTGGAAGGTATCAAATAGACTTCATTATGATTAGGCAGAGATTCAGAAACCAGGTGTTGGATTGCAAAACTTTCCCAGGAGCAGACGTCTACTCTGACCACAACTTGTTGGTCATGAAATGCCATCTGAAGATGAAGAAATTGAAGAAAGGAAAGAATGCAAAAAGATGGGATCTAGACAAGTTGAAAGAAAAGAGTGTGAGGGATTGCTTCAAGGAACATGTTGCACAAGGACTAAATGAAAAGGCTGAAGGAAACACTATAGAGGAAGAGTGGAGAGTCATGAAAAATGAAGTCAGTAGGGCTGCTGAAGAAATGTTAGGAAGGAAGAAAAGATCAACTAAGAATCAGTGGATAACTCAGGAGATACTAGACCTGATTGATGAACGACGAAAATACAAGAATGCTAGAAATGAAGAGGGCAGAAAAGAATACAGGCGATTAAAAAATCAAGTGGATAGAAAGTGCAAGGTAGCTAAGGAAGAATGGCTGAAGGAGAAGTGCAAGGATGTTGAAGGCTGTATGGTCCTGGAAAAGGCAGATATTGCATACAGGAAAATCAAGGAAACCTTTGGAGAAAGGAAATCTAGGTGTATGAATATTAAGAGCTCAGATGGAAAGCCACTTCTAGGGAAAGAAGACAAAGCAGAAAGATGGCAGGAGCATATCCAACAGTTGTATCAGGGTAAAGATGTAGATAATTTGGTTCTGGAACATGAAGAGGCTGTTAATGCTGATGAAATGGGAGACCCAATTTTGAGGTCAGAGTTTGACAGAGCTATGAGTGACCTCAATAGGAACAAGGCACCTGGAATTGATGACATTCCCTCTGAATTACTGACTGCCTTAGGAGAAACCAGCATGGCAAAGTTATTTCATTTAGTGTGTAAGATGAATGTGACAGGAGAAGTCCCATCCGATTTTCGGAAGAATGTTGTTATACCTATTCCCAAGAAAGCCGGTGATGACAGGTGTGAAAACTACCGCATCATTAGTTTAGTATCTCATGCCTGCAAAATTTTAACACTTATTATGTACAGAAGAATGGAAAAACAAGTCGAATCTGAGTTGGGAGAAGATCAATTTGGCTTCAGAAGAAGTGTAGGAACACGTGAAGCAATCCTGACTTTACGTCTGATCTTAGAGGATCGAATCAAGAAGGACAAGCCCACGTACATGGCATTCGTAGATCTAGAAAAGGCATTCGATAATGTTGATTGGACCAAGCTATTTAAGATTCTGAAGATGATTGGGATCAGATACCGAGAACGAAGCATTATCTACAATCTGTATAAAAATCAGTCTGCAGTGATAAGAATCGAGGGCTTTGAAAAAGAAGCAGCAATCCCTAAAGGAGTGAGGCAAGGCTGCAGTTTGTCCCCTCTCCTTTTCAATGTTTACATAGAACAGGCAGTAAAGGAAATCAAAGAGCAATTTGGAAAGGGAATCATAGTCCAAGGAGAGGAAATCAAAACCTTGAGATTTGCCGATGATATTGTTATTTTATCTGAGACTGCAGAAGATCTCGAGAAGTTGCTGAATGGTATGGATGAAGTCTTGGGTAAGGAGTACAAGATGAAAATAAATAAGTCCAAAACAAAAGTAATGGAGTGCAGTCGAAGGAAGGCAGGTGATGCAGGAAATATTAGATTAGGAAATGAAGTCTTAAAGGAAGTAGATGAATATTGTTACTTAGGTAGTAAAATAACTAACGATGGCAGAAGTAAGAAGGACATACAATGTAAACTAGCACAAGCAAGGAAAGGCTTTCTTAAGAAAAGAAATTTGCTCACTTCAAAATAATATTGATATAGGAATTAGAAAGATGTTTGTGAAGACTTTCGTGTGGAGCGTGGCATTGTATGGAAGTGAAACATGGACGATAACTAGCTCAGAAAGAAAGAGAATAGAAGCTTTTGAAATGTGGTGTTACAGAAGAATGCTGAAGGTGAGATGGATAGATCGAATCACGAATGAAGAGATACTGAATCGAATTGGCGAGATTAGATCGATTTGGCTAAATTTGACGAGAAGAAGAGATAGAATGATAGGACACATCTTAAGACACCCAGGACTTGTTCACTTGGTTTTTGAAGGAAGTGTAGGTGGTAAGAACGGTAGGGGTAGACCAAGGTATGAATATGACAAGCAGATTAGAGCAGATGTAGGATGCAATAGTTACGTAGAAATGAAAAGGTTAGCACAGGATAGGGTGGCATGGAGGGCTGCATCAAACCAGTCTATGGACTGATGACTCAAACAACAACAACAACATGTTAAATATTCCGGATCCTTGTGTTCAGTTTTATCTACACCCAGATCTTTAAAACAAGACTCTGCTAAGGTCAGATTTACAAAATTATAATGAAACTTCTGTTTTCTCTTCTAAACAGTACAAAAATCCAAATTCATTAGTTTAACATGGTGCCGACGATATGGTGGACACAAATTAACTACTTCTGAAAGTAACTAGTTATTTTCGATAGAAATTTACATAGCTACCTCTTTTTATAAAGTAATGTTACTTTTAGGCGCTGCCTGGTAAAGGCGTGGTCGGTTCAACCGCAAGGACGCGGTTTCGATTCCCCTTTAGGAAGTAGAAACATTTCAGAAACGAGATTTCCGCTTCCGGAGGTGCACATGGCCCTGAGGTTCCCTCAGCCTAAACCAAAAGTGAGTACCAGGTTGATTCCTGGGGGCAAAGGCGGCCGGGCGTAGAGCTAACCACTCTACTCCAAAGTGTCGAGGTTGCTGATAGTGGAAGCCTTTATTTTCCACCCCTCCAAAGGCTTTCATGGCCTGTACGGAGATGGTTTTGCAGTGTTACTTTTAAATCATTCTGAAAATTCTTAAAGACTGGGAATAAAGATTTTCTCTCATTTCCTTGATGAGGGGATGGAAACTTACCAGTACGTTTTTTTTATTTTTGTTGAACAAGGAAGGGAATTCAACAATATTGTGACTATGGTAAATATTGAATTTCAATAATTGAAAAGTCATCATTTGGTATACTTACATCTGCATAAGTTCAATATTGTATTAACGATGTTGATAATAAGTCACTCTGCTATCAGTGTTAATGTGGAAGAGATGACGGCTTAAAACAACAATAAAACAAATTACATTATCATATTTAAACTTACTTGTATACATGCCCATGGTACACATCAAATTGAACCATACTGTTCATGGGACAATTGTATTAATTTTAGTATTGGATATTGGAATCACACAAGGCCACCCACGAAGCCATTGTCTTATAGTATATTTCATAAAGGAGTCCAGAAGAAGCGTTCTTGTGTGAAGTGAGCTAGAGCGTTATTATGAGAAATCTCCAGAAACTCATTAAAGGGAGTTATGTCCCAAGCCAAGCCTCTTGATGAAGATTGGGGACGCTTCCCAGATCCCAGCAAAACTTATATTAGGAGGGAAGAGAGAATTAAATTAATATCTTTGGTTACGGAAGAGTTGCATTGGATTTGAGACAAGAATTGCAACCTGCCTAATTTCTGCTTAATTTTGATATGCATTAGGGCTGCATTCATAAATGCATTCGTTAAATAGTGCACATGATGTACTTTGTGCGGGAAAACTTCGCGGGCGCGCGTATCCTACACGCGATCAAGCGGCGTGATGACGCTAAACGGGATTATAAAAATAGGGCCGCCTGGCATATCAGTCTCATTCTTGGACCAGAAGGCCGCTTGAACGAATCGTCATACTGCGTGTTGGTACTGAGAACAACGCTTTGTCTTCGAGCTGCACATACTACTAGTACTGCTGTATCTGCGAGGAAGTAAGTAATCAACTTGAATATTCAGCTGAATTTAAGATTTTACCTGTGAGAATATGCTATGGGGAGATGAGGTACTGCTTGTAAGAGACTAATGAACTAGTAGCTTCATATTTCTGTGAGGTCAAGGTTTTACTGACGAAATGCTAAAATTAATATTGGCTCAGGATAGTAATTCAAAACGACATGTTGTCCGAGTGAAGGGATGATATAACAGTGACTAAAAGTAGTGAAGAAACTGTGTACCAGGTTTAAAACTCTGAACGAGACTTGGCCAATGTAACGTGTGAGGCACGATAGTAGTGGAAACAGGCATCGAGTTTGGACAGTCTGTAATAAATGAATTTATTTTCAGTTACCCCAGCATCAAGTCAGAACGAGTTTTTGACATCACCATTGCGAGGAAGCCGCAACCAGGAGCTGAAGCCAACACGACAACGGGCATCGATCCAGGAACGTTGGGAGCATCTGATCAGCGCGACGCCGAAGGGGACATCTTCCCACCACATAGGGAGCTGTACGAAGGAGCCACACAAGAAAGAATGTCTCCAAGTGGTCAACAGTCTCAGATGCAAGCGCCGCAGTCTATCATGATGTGGTAAATTCAGTGGTCCACAGGGAGGGCCGCTCCGTAATGTCATCGATAACATAAGGTCAGAGCTTTCCAATTCTGTTTCAAGCATGTCATTTAAATTTAGATAGGAATATGGGGGGCCGTCAGTCAACAGATTAGTTATGGTAGGAAAATTTTCCTTGTAATTAAGAGCTAGGCCTCAAGCTCGAACCCCGTACATTAGGGTAGATGATATTTTGTAGATTCCTTGTTAGCGTGTTTATATTTCATTTCGATTGTATTGTTTTAACGTACGTGTGATTTTTATGGGTCTGATCGAACTCCTTTGGTCATAGTAGTTTAGTCTAACAGACAGGCACTTTTTATTATATCGCATTTAGGCATTTGTTTCTGCAGACGTAGATACGTATAGTTGAGACCAGGATGGAACCCGTAATTCACCCAGCTACACTGATAGAGCGAGCGAGTCCGAATATTTGAGAGATATGAGCCCATGAGAGGCAGAAGTAAGATTTGCGATTGATATGAGAGAGCCTAGCACAGTTGAGAGTATATTGGGTGTATTGGAGATGCCTAGTATGGCCATGTGACTGTCGCTTAATGATTAGTGTTTTGTAGCACCAAGGTTGAGCCCGTGAGAGGCGGAAGTAAGATTTGCGATATTGTTGGTGATATTGAGACGAGGGCAAATCGCCCAGGTGTATTTAAAAGAGTACTTTTTAGCAGCCAGGTTACGTGAGGTATTTTGAGAGGCGAGATGTTTTTGCTGGCAGTCAGCTGAGCTCATCAATTATGTGGACTGTCGCTGGTGAAGTGGTTGCAGGGGTGAGGGTGCGGTGCCTGACGTCACAGTCTTGAGAATTGGTTTTTGCCGTCTGCAGCTTGTCAAGTGTGCGAAGGGGAGGAGGACCTTGATGTTTTGAAAACAGGAAGAGATCTTTTTTATGTCCTATTTGTTCTACGTTAATTTTTAACACTGGCCCGTTTGATATTGACACCCGTGGATATGTTGGTTGTGTCCTTTTTATATGGTTTGCATATGAATATTATACGCCTTACTCGTCATGGGACTAGGGTTCGTGACCGAGACAGGTCACTGTTCATTCTGTGTTGATATTTGTTAGCACCGGGGTTCGATGGTACGAGGCATAGTAAAATTTATGGGAATCACTGTTTGATGTGTATTTCAGCAGATATCCATCTTTCTAGACTTCGTTACTTACACTATTGTAACATGCTTGTTACAGCACACCTGTTTTTCGTGAAGGCAGTGAACTGGTTGTCATCGGCTCAGCATTATCTTGACCAAGCATTCTGAAAGCTATTATATTTGTAAATAATTCGATTTTATGTAATAAATCCCTATTTGTTAAACTTTGAATGCAGCGATGTTTTCGGTTAGATATTTTATTTTATTTTAATTTAGCGAATTCTTACCTGAGTAGTCACATATCCTAGTCTTTACCTTTTGTTGCCCCGTTATCCCCATGTTATCCCTGAGAAGAGCGCTTATCCGGCTGAGTGAAGAGGAATGTGTTCAGGTAAGACTATGTGCACCAGCTCACGTCTGTGAGAGTTCTTTCACTACTGTACTCTGGGTTCGAGACCGGCTTTCGCCTGGCCGGAACTTTAGAGTCCAGTAGGGCACAAAATATTATTATTAATGAAAGTAATCGTAATGAAGTGATAGAGAAATTATTATGTACACTATAAACCAATATGTCGGATCAATTAATCATCATCATCATCATCTGTTTACCCTCCAGGTTCGGCTTTTCCCTCGGACTCAGCGAGGGATCCCACCTCTACCGCCTCAAGGGCAGTGTCCTGGAGCTTCAGACTCTTGGTCAGGGATACAACTGGGGAGAATGACCAGTACCTCGCCCAGGCGGCCTCACCTGCTATGCTGAACAGGGGCCTTGTGGAGGGATGGGAAGATTGGAAGGGGTAGGCAAGGAACAGGGAAGGAAGCGGCCGTGGCCTTAAGTTAGGTACCATCCTGGCATTCGCCTGGAGGAGAAGTGGGAAACCACGGAAAACCACTTCCAGGATGGCTGAGGTGGGAATCGAACCCACCTCTACTCAGTTGACCTCCCGAGGCTGAGTGGACCCCGTTCCAGCCCTCGTACCACTTTTCAAATTTCGTGGCAGAGCCGGGAATCGAACCCGGACCTCCGGGGGTGGCAGCTAATCACACTAACCACTACACCACAGAGGCGGCCGGATCAATTAAAATGTTAACAATTTTGGTCTGATAATGTTTGGCACCTTAAAACAGCAATCAATGTCATAATCAGTATCATGTAATTAACTTATTTTCTTTTAAATCTATTTAGTACTTCACATTTTAAAATTGAAATATGTTTACCCTGCCCCACATCGTGCCCATGTCCAAATAGCGGACTACCAGAAATCTCTGATGTTAAACGGCAGTGAGCGTGATCCCACTTGAATGGATAGAGAAGTGGAAGGGTCTAGACACCCTATCGCAAGTAACTTCCAGCTCCATTAGCGGTCTACAACTTAGCTGGCTCACTATGGTCAGGGTTTTGGATAAGACACATTTTATTTTAGATATTTTATATTCACGGTGGCGAGCAGCATTTTCTCCAATCTATGTACAGTAATACAAAGTTATTTCTCTGAAAAGGTTCGTCTTAAAATGTTTCGTCTTAACAGATACATCACCACTAAATCTCATTATAGAAACTGAAGGCAGACCTCACATTAGAAACACTGTCTGTTATTTCAAAGGAACTTCGCAAAACTCCGATTAGTTTCACCATATAAAATTATCCGTGCACTCTTTGTGTATGAACAAAGTAGCCATCGCATTTCACATCTATCAACCCATTTTAACTCTGAAAATAAAACTCGGTGCACAAGCAATAATGATGTAGGTTTAACCGAGCGTGTTAGCAATGTACGTTAAATACATTAAAACATTTATTGGCCGGGCTGAGTGGCTCAGACGGTTAAGGCGCTGGCCTTCTAACACCAACTTGGCAGGTTCGATCCTGGCTCAGTCGGGTGGTATTTGAAGGTGCCAAAATACGACAGCCCCGTGTCGGTAGATTTACTGGCACATAAAAGGACTCCTGCGGGACTAAATTCCGGCACCTCGGCGTCTCCGATGACCTTAAAAAGTAGTTAGTGAGACGTAAAACAAGTAACATTAACATTATTATTAATAAACATTTATTAAATAAATATTATTATTTTTCGAATAATGACACGTATATACATACATTAACAATTTTCTTATGTATGTTATAGTGTTATAATTTATATTGAAATTGTGGGTTTGACAGACTGGAAGGCTTTTAAGTAACTTTCAAAACTAAGTCGTCACCGTAAAGTATGGCTTCCTTTTTAACAAAAACATTATATAGCTACAAGTAATGTTGTAGTACAACTAAAGTTATTTATACAATTTATAGAAAAACTTATGAATTTGCATGTACACTTCAAAAGATTCTGAGTGAGAAATTCTTGTTCCATTCCATTCATGAATACATCATCCTAGTGGGTAAAATATTTGTTGGTATTGAATTTAGAACCTGTATCATTAACTTTTATTTCTATCTGTCATGAGCAGCCAGGAGCCACTGATTGGGTGAACATCTTTGTGATAAATCAATGATACCGCAGCCGTACACTTCTTCTTATTCCTGTGAAGTAGGGGGAAGGTGCTGCAGAAGAGAGGACATGAGTACAGATGAGATTGGCCGCGAACTTTGCGGATTGTTTGGGTCAACGGCTAATGTGAGTGAGGGCCCGACGCGGCTCGGCGACCTTGCGGTGCACACTATAGAATATCAATAACTCGCAATGCTACCACAGCAGCGCTGATGAGCTACGTGACCTGGCTACGTGCTGTTAATAACTGCCATTGTGCCGTCGTCGACCACACAATGACGTCACTGGAACTCCAGAAGCCACCCCAACATCAAATAAAGCAGAAACCAAGCTTGCTTTCCGAGAAACTCTATTTCTTTTCATTTTTCTTTTGTGCTCCTCTCTGGGTATTCCTTCCAATTGTTATTGAGCGGTTCTTTGCTCGCCTGCCATGGCTTTCATATCACTCTAGAGGCCATGATTGTATAGTTCTTAGAAAGCTCAATGTCGACGTTATTTCTGTGGCTTGGTTCTAAAAGGGCCAATGTCAAAAAACTTGTTTTTGAGCTATGAGCATTTAAAGTTTTGCTTATATTTTTCCAATTATATTTTTCAACAACAAATTTTAAATAAGTTTATACTTTCTTTGTGTAAGTCACCTTATTCTATCGTATTCTTTAAAAATTTCCAGGTCTCTAATCTTTATTGGTAATCTGACATTATTGGCAAGGGCCTATTTAATTGAACGTTAACTGTTCGTTTAGTACTTAACAGAGACATTGGCACTTTTAACATGTTGCAAGCCAGGATAAAACGTGTTTGTATAATTTAATATCTCAATTTCGATTTAAAAAAAACTGACATTGGCCCTTTTAGAACTAAGCCACAGATTTTGTCTTGATTAGACTGAACAGGAAAAATAGTGCAATTTAATATTTAGCAGCATAGTAGCTTGTCCCATTAATATCTGCAATCATGGCGTGAGCTGTTCGAGATTCATACTCACATCTAGAACTTTAAAGTTTTGTCAGTAAATAGAAATCTGTTTCCAGAAATCGAAAACGTGAATTTGAATGTAGCGTAACATGGGGTGAGTTAGGAATACAATTGTTAAAAAATTAAGTTTCGGATGTTAATTAAAAGTCATATTTTATTTCTGAGCTCATTTTACCCGAAAAGTGAAAACAAAATTGTGAATGGTGAGTTCCTGACCCCCCTTAAAGCAATTTTATGTTGCAAATTTGTTCAAGAGATTCATATTCTTATTTATTGATTAAAGACTAGCAGTTTGCATTTTAATAATAATATTATTTGCCTTACGTCCCACTAACTACTCTTTTACGGTTTTCGGAGACACCGAGTTGCCAGAATTTAGTCCCGCAAGAGTTCTTTTACGTGCCAGTAAATCTACTGACACGGTGCTGACTTATTTGAGCACCTTCAAATACCACCGGACTGAGCCAGGATCAGAAGGCTAGCGCCTTAATCGTCTGAGCCACTCAGCCCGGCAGTTTGCATTTTATCACATTTGGATTTCATACACACTTTCCGAGATACTAACATGCAAATTAAAAGAACTGTTCTCTTCTACACGGTTTTACGGTAATTGATAGTTCTTAATCATCTAATCTATTGAGATTTTACCATGTAAATGGGACTAAATTAGTGATTATTTATTTCATTTCTTTATTCAAGCATATTTGTGAACATTTCCGAATTTCACAATGACGAGTTTAATTATCGTTTGAACATTGATGACAAATAATACTGTAAATTTAGCAATAAGAAATAATAGCCTAATAATAATAATAATAATTATTATTATTATTATTAAAAGTAACAGTGCTGCTATTGACAATAGTAATGATGGCTTAGTCTCAGCTACCATGTTGTAGACATTTCGATTTGACGTCATTTAGGCTGCCTAGAATTCCGATGGGTGATCTACGTGTGAGATTTTAGTCATTTTGTCGGGGAAATATCAAGTGTGTCAGCGGAGATCGCTTATATGCCGATATAGTGTGACACGGATTGTCGATTGGACTTCTCCCTACCCTTCGATAATTCGATGATATCTGCTGGATTTAAGATTAGGAGACCTGCCACTCTTCCACTGATTTGTAGAGGATCAAATACGAAGCAATAACTGGTAACAAAATTTAGTTAAACGAGGTTGAGATAAAGAAAAGAGAAATCATGTTTGTATTATTTGGAGACATCAACTAATCCTCAAGCCTGTTGCCCCCTCTACTCTGTGGAGAACGCATTACATTTTTATTCAATTTTATCCGGCTGAAACTAGTAATTATAGGAATTATTAAAAGGAAAGCAGTTTGTACAAGACCTGTTTTCTTATCAAAAAATTCGTTCCTTCATTTTCATTAATTATTAACAAACCCGGGTACCTCCTCCTGTCTGTTAAATTGTTTGCCTCCCTACCTCCACCCATTCTAATTTCGAATCGCCACTACTGAGGGCGTTATATATCTTACCAGACAGTCTCTAACACTCTTTCGCATAACGCAACAAACTGGCCTTGTGACGATGAAAACATCTATATCAAAATCCACGTGATTTTATTGAATCATAATTACATATGTAAATTACATACATAAATTCCTTGTGTGAAGTGGCAATCTTTTGTTCTCGGCATGAAGGAAATATTTCGGAATCTACTGCGTGTTACATGAGGAATTATTTTATTACATGCTAATTGTTTTTCAAATGTTACCATCATAAATTCTATTGTTTATTATTTTGCGAAGGAAATACAGATCGTGACAATATATTCTATGCGATAAATTCCTGAGATTAACAGATTTTAGAATTAGGCCATACCATCCGTAGTAGTGACAATAAATAAACCTTTTGTAACAAACCGTGCTGATTGTGTTGTGAAGTATTGATGGATGGCCATGACATGCAGATTCCTGTGCAGCTCTCAAGGCACTGTTGCTAGGTAGCATGGTATCACGCATTTTGTTGTTTGTTTGTCCAACCCTTGTCCCGTTTCCCTACGGGGCCGGGTATGAGGTGAGATGAATCTGTCGTGGCGAGTTTTTATGACCGAATGACTTTCGTGACGTCATTCTCATCAGAGGAGTTAATGAGATGAAATGAATGACGTGATATATGATAGTAGGGAGAGGGTGAATAGCACCAAGGGATCTGCTCAAGGCTTAACGTCCCCATCCGACGGACGAATCACCATCAAGAGCGGCATATGCCCTCACTCCATATGAGCATTGCAGAGAGGTTTGGAATTTAATCCAGGCTTTTGGCACGCAATCTAGTGATTAGAAATTGTATACCACCACCTCCCCTACCCTGCCGGCCAACATTCTGATGGTGAAATTTTTTTTCGACTAACGGGACTCGAACCGACTAACCTCGGTGTCAGACCGTTTAGACTTCAGCGCCTTAACGATCATGGTCACCACGCGGGCAAGGTATCACGCATTTCGTTATATCACACTACAGTATTTCGTTACACAAATTTTCGGATGACCTCCACCTCCAAGATATATTTCTGCCAAAACTCTCTGTAAAATGCAGATACCGAAAAGAAAGTAACGCATCATTATTTCTTTGTTTCGATTAAAGGGGACCGATGACTGAAGTTTCTTGATTTCCTTACAAAAACAATTGCCAGAAAATGGCAGAATATTTCAAATTCCGCCATTTTTAAAGGCCGTACGGACATTTTAGCGGGCTTTCGTGCGGGTGTGTCTGCCACGCCTACCTCACACTGATGGCACTTTATTGTATATTTTGGTAGTGTTTTGCCGTTTCCGTTTGAATTTTTCTCCAAGGTTTGACAAATGACAGTGGTATGGTGTCAGCGCTTTACGATGTTCCTCTGTTTACCTCATAGTCTTTCAAAAATAACATGTCCATTCAAAACTTCAGATACCTTTCTTCTCACCTTTCATTATTTTCATATTTTTCATATTTGCATATTTTACTGTGTTATTTCCGTGGAGGGATGTAATGTCAATACAACTTGGATGAATAGGAACACGTGTACAACAATGCCGAGAACATACACCTCTCGATCAATAATTGGCGTTGGGAAGGCACGTGACGTGTAGACTGTTAAAATGCTGTAATATGTTATAAAGGAAAATCTCTGAAAATTTTGGCATTCCTACCACAGTTTTGCACAGACATATAAGGCAGATAAAATAAAAGGCATCTTCAACTTCCACAATATAGGCGATAGAAATGAGTTTTATATACAACAGGTGATCTGCCAGCTTCCACCTCCTGAACTGTTGCAGAGGGGTCGAATTACGTTTGGTGTTGATTTTTCAGCTCTGTAAAGCATCGGGACTTCTGTTGCCCAAACGTTTGTGCTAATTGAATGAAGTGTATGATTTTGCTTCCTGCGAAAACCTCCATGTGCTGCAGTTCTTGTCCGATCGATATGAAACGTTCTGGAGTTATAGTAGTATCTTCTACTAACAAAACACACATGTAAATAATTCTATTTATTGATTGGAAACAAAGTTACATGCATTTGATTACGTCAGTATAATATTTTTTATAGAAATTAACAAACCAAAAATTCAAAAATATCTAGTCTGAGAAGGAATACATTGTTTAAGTAAGTTATGTTTATATATGCAAGCGAACACCATTACCAAATTTTGAAGTTATAGAAACCATAATTCTGTCTCGGGGAACATTTTTCAGTAATTAATAACTATCAAAAAATAATAATTGACGAAGATTGAATCAACATACTGCTTTGAAACTTGGTAATATTTATTTCATGAATGTGCTGACATGACTTCATGCTGAAATGAAATGGCGTATGGCTTTTAGTGCCGGGAGTGTCCGAGGACAAGTTCGGCTCGCCAGATGCAGGTCTTTTGTTTGACTCCTGTAGGCGACCTGCGCGTCATGATGAGGATGAAATTATAATGAAGACGACGCATACACCCAGTCCCCGTGCCAGC
This sequence comes from Anabrus simplex, assembly GCF_040414725.1. Classification (NCBI taxonomy): domain Eukaryota; kingdom Metazoa; phylum Arthropoda; class Insecta; order Orthoptera; family Tettigoniidae; genus Anabrus; species Anabrus simplex. The sequence goes on from NC_090265.1 coordinate 118,955,962, forward strand.
GAAATTAACCAATGATGTTTAAAATTCCCGACCCTGCCGGGAATCGAACCCGGGACCCCTGTGACCTCAGCACGCTAACCATTTATTTATGGAGCCGGGCACTTCATGCTGATATCTGCAGAAGTGTAGACGTTGAACATTTCAGTTATCGTTCCCCTTAATTCATTTGCTTTTGTACGTCACCGTGAAAAATAACTTAAATCATTTAAAAATAAGATTTTGTGAATTCAATATTCCGTTATTCTTTTTAATGGCATTCGCTTCGTTGGGACGTAGAGTGGAGGCAGCGTGCAGGAGCTCCCCCAGACATACACGCACAGCGAGAACATCTCTTACTCCATCTTAAATGAAGTTATCCTCATGAAAATCATATGAATTGCATGGGAGGAAGAAGAAGTCTGGACGACATATCGAGGCGAGTATAGCACAGAGACCTCCCCTGTCCCCAAGCAATCTCAAACAAATGAATATTTATTCTGAAGGCAATTCTACCTACACGGGGCGACTCGTTGCGTAACACTAGTCACTTGGATGATCGTGTAGAAACTGTGTCACTTCACGGCAGAATATGGGACTGTTCATTTGTTTTGATGATGTATATCCACGTACGATGCTCGAATCTACTGTACATGACTATATACTGTACGTCTGAGAAGGAAGTTGTAAATAATTGAACCCAATTTCCAGCAATGTATTGGAAGGACAACTAATTCACACATTTTTTGTGCCCTTTTGTTATAAAAACTAACCTCACTCTAGATTCCAATCCCTAGTCTAGCGGTATATTTTCCTCATTTAGAATAGAAAATTTCAACGAATTTCAATGAGCCATTCGTCCCATTTCTGTAGATGACTAACACATATTTCATCTAGTATGAACCATGCAACTTTGTTCTTGTGTCTCAGAGAAGCATGTAGCTGTGCAGTAGGTGGAACCGTGCCGGACGGGTACCTGTCGCGTGGCCAGGCTATCGAAAGTTTCGTCGAAAGTTGGTAGCAGCCTTTCGGTACTTACAAGGTTGGCAGTCTTGATGATTGACTGAAATTTCCTTATAATATTACCCAACATGGCTTAGATAGCTTGATATTGATGTTTCGCTTAAAGCAACGGGAAATTACAGCCGTAACTCCCGAGGAGTTGCAGCGCAGTCATCAGGAATATGATAATAATATTCTGGGAGTCTAAGAGTGGAATGTTGGAATTCAGAGCAGTTATAATAGATTAGGAATCTGAAAAGAAGAACGGATAAACTTAGATGTTGTTAATATAAGTGTGGGGCGTTAATAAGAAGACAGGGATTTCGTGTTAACCGTCTATTAGGTCATCAGTCCAAAGGCTCAGTGGTAGTGCGTCGGCGTCCGGATCGCAAGATAGCGGATTTAAACCCGGAAGAGTTTGTCGGAATTTTGAAGGGCAGAAGAAAGTCCATGCGACTCTCCATGTTGTACGATGTCGGCATGTCAATGATCTCAAAAGGTGTCCGGTGACGCACTTGGTCTTTAACACACAAAGTTCATTAATATTTAAGTCGAAGACGCCCATGAGAGATTCGGTGTACTCCGTCGTCTAGTAGGCCTAAAACGGGGACGACGAACCTGTGACACACGTGGCACCAAGTGAAACGCGAACACGACTTCTGCAGCACGTCAGACAACATACTAACATGTTTTAATGCTTTTAACATGTAATAAACAGATGGAAAATATAGCAACATTGCGTATTGTAACATTATGCTTTAATAAGGAAGTATGTCTCAACTAATCCTATGGCTATATTTCTTAAAAATGTTATTAGGTTGAAGCAAAAATATACCGTATTCTTCTTAACATTTATATTTTAAGAAATGTAATTGTCAGTGCTGTTTACAAAATAAAATGATGAAACCTTCAGTTGAATGGAGTTATATGTAATGTAATCTAATACCTAAAAGAAGTCAACAGCGTTGCCAAGTTATGTTTTCAAAATCCGCTAAATACTACTAAAAATCCGCTAAAATTCCGCCAAGAAATCCGATCTCAAATAATAATAATAATAATAATAATAATAATAATAATAATAATAATAATAATAATAATAATAATAATAATAATAAAAAATTATATATCTGCACTCGCCTGATCTGTGACTTTCGCTGGGATTAACCCCCTGCCTGAGAGCCGGCGAGCTAAAACTTGTAGGCGTTTTAGTGCCGGGTGCAAACTAGGTAAATCCCCTACCTCAAGGGCCACACACAGAACAGGCCAGTTCATTAAACGGTCTTCCTTCATAGCATAAATATATATGCTACTCTCTCACAGTTACATTATCTGTCGTCATTCGTCAACTAAGAGATAAGTACCCTTTCCCCACGCATTACAAATTTATGATACCATGATCTCATAACATCAAATCCAAACAGCAAGTTTTCCTCATGTGACTGCTGGCTCCTGACAAGAAATACGGAATAGCTTAGAGACAGACTGGAGTACAAATTAAAAAGAAAAACGTAAAATGGATAAAGCACTAAATTCCGCTATAATAAATCTAGAATTCCGCTAAAAAATCCGCTGTCCGCTAAATGACATATTTCTCCGCCGACAGTCCGCCAAATTTAGCTAAGTTGGCAACACTGGAAGTCAAATGTGTGGTTTCATGATTATTTTAAAGGAAAATAACCGAAGGCACACTGGACAGTAAGAAGAAATAACCAATACCTTAATTGACATGCCAGTCGCTAAAGCTTCGCCATCCCTGGCCTAGAGCAAAAGGGAACGTCAGAATAGACGATCAGACTAGTGATGGGACATTCGATTAATTTTACTGAATCGATTCATTTGATTCCGTTCACGTTACTGAACCGATACAGTGATCTGATTCACGGCACATTAGAGTCACCGCTCCTACTGCATCTGTGTAGTATGTACTGGTAAGACGGCAGCAACAACATCCATTGTTCGCTGCTGCCATCTGGTCTTCATACTATGAACTCCTTTCTTAGAAAAAGACGCTAGTCACTCTAATACATCGAAGGTTTCCGGCGACGCAGGATGGGAAAGGTCCTGGATTAGGAAGGTAGTAGCATGGCCTTAATTAAGGTACAGTCCCAGGATTTCCTGGTGTAAAAATGGGGAAACTACGGAAAACCATCTTAACGGCTGCCGACGGTGGAATTCGAACCCACCATCCCCCAGATGCAAGTGCATAGCTACACAATACTAACCGCACGTCCAACTCGCTGACATTTTTGAAAATATGTACTGTACTTTTTCTATCAGCAGAGGATTTTTTAAATCGTCATATTTTGTATAGGCTACCCGAGATGCACAGTAGCCCACTGGTTTTCTAATTCAACATATTGTTGGTTAAGTTATTGCGTCGGTCGGCTCACTTACTGTCCACATATTATTGAAGTCTTGTGCAACGATATGACATACGAACTGAGACAATACTGGGCCGTTCTTCCCAATATAAAACAGGTAGAGGTCATGAGCATGACTCATAGTCATAGGGCAGGGTAGAGTCGAGTTTAATTAATTGTCAAATGTCAACTAGGTTATAACACTGAGATTCATTAAAATAAAAAGTACTAATAGCCTACCTACTTACTAGCTACTTTAGAATTATGTTTTGACTACCTTTTTAACAATGAAAATAAATCCATCTATTATTTAAACCTCCCTGTAAGAAGAGGATAGTGAATGCAAGTGGGTATTATTTTCAAATGAGCTGAGCTCGGGAGTCCATTTAGCGTACGATTCTTTCAGTGTATCATGGCTCTGTATGTATTGCTTCGGAGGAAGCCCGGCTCTCCGCCAGTGTCCACTGTCCAGTGTGCCGATAAGGAGCCGTGTGTATCTTGTGCAAATACAGTGGAGACAATACGCGACACTTACGGATTTAACCTTGCTAAAATGGGAGACAATTCGACGGTGGCGCTCCTACTGACTTGACCTGAAAAAATCGCGCTAAATTCAAATATCAATGGAAATGTATATACGGAAATGGATAAATAAATTACGTCTAGAAAGAAAGTGTTATTGAGATAATAACTTCGAAGTTACTAAAGCAATTCTGGATAAATGAATGAAGAATTATTTAAAAGGTTATTATTCAAAGACATATGAACATATAAACAAGATGTGAAATGAACTGCTGTGAAATGGCTTGATCTTTCATTTATGCATTACTATTTTAGCTTTAGCATTCCTGCCTGAACTCTTACGGTTGGATTTGTCTTTTTTCTCATTTAAAGACATTGTATCATCACATTAAGACACTTAACAATAAAAATATCGGCACATTCCTTACACATATGATGCAATGAATTAACATTTAATAGCTGGACAGTTTTCCTAACATGAAGTCTACTAACAGAAAGAAAATCTATAAAATCCCGGCTTTAATCTGAGAAGAGGGATAAAAGAAAGAAAAGTATGAAAATGTTGTCGATAGTGATGCTTTGAGGAATATTTACGTACAATTACAGCAAAAATGTAACATACCCTTGGCTGTATAGTCGAGGTTTTTTAAAGTCGCTGGCCTGGAAATGATCTGAACAGATCTCATAATTTTTTATAAGCGTAACGTCCCTTGTTTCTTGCACACCTTATCCAAATCACTTCTGTGACATTTCGAAACTCGCAGATCACACCTACAACAACACATCGGTATTGAAGGTTAACTGCTGCATTATACAATAAAATATGCGTATAACATTTTAAGCCAGTTAAAATATGGGTCGGGCAGGTCAGAAGATTATGAAGTACTATAAAGATCTCTGTCACTGGAAGAATATATATATGCAAACACAATATTACTTACATTTTCTTGTCACGAGGGAACCTGAAGAACGACCGCGCATTATTCTCTACTTCATAGTTAATGCAGCCAAACACAGCACATACCTTTCCCCTCATGTTGAGAGGAGATATTAAGGAATGGCACACGCTACTATTTAATTATGTCAACTCACTGAAAACGCATAAATAACACCAAAACCTTCACACAAAAATACACGTGCTCTTATGACAGAATCAGTACTTTTCAGGTCTACTCGCTAGAGAGAGCTCCAATAGCTGTCCCTCGATATCTCGCTCAGTGTCGCGTATTGTCTCTACTGTATTTGTCTTGTGTCTCACTGAGCCATGCTCGTTCACGATTCTTTCGGTGTGCCATGGTTCACTGTATGTCTCGCGGCAGCGGAAGCTCGGCTCTCCGCCACCCGCCAGTGTCCAGTGAGCCGATAAGGAGCCGTATGTATCTTGTGTCTCACTGAGCCGCGCTCGTTCACGATTCTTTCGATGTGCCATGATTCACTGTCTCGCTGCAGCGGAAGCTCGGCTCCCCGTCAACGTCCAGTGAGTGCGCCACTCAGCACTGTCCGCTAGGAGTAAGCTGAATCGTGTGCCGTGAGCTCGCCGTTCCTGTGAATCGATTCACTCGGACACTTGAATGAATCGATACACTGCTTCGAATCATGCATTCAGTAGCCAACACTAGAGCAGACAGCCAGATGACGTCAAATTGAAACGTCTGCATACGGTAATTGAAGCCATACGATTATTATTTATAATTATTATTATTATTATTATTATTATTATTATTATTATTATTATTATTATTATTATTATTATTATTGTTAGCCCTGAGGTTGGTTCATATTTTTTGGGCCAGGGTTAAAGAGTGTACAGAAGGTCAAAAGAAGCTGCATTTCAGCACATGAGCTTGGAGAGACAGTATTAACTTTAGAGGATTTGAAATGAATAAGCCTACAACTACATCTTCTTCTTCCTTTCCTCCCGCTTTGCGTACATGTGTGGGGTCGCGGGTGCGAACTTCGTCACACAAGTGGATGTTGTCCTGTTTTACGGCCGGATGCTCTTCCTAACGCCAACCCTCTATGGAGGGATGTAATCACTATTGCGTGTTTCAGTGCTGATTGGTAGTGTAGTGTGTTGTGTGAATATGAATAGCAGAGTGTTTGGACGGACACAAAAACCCAGTCCCCGAGCCTGAAAAATAAATCAGAAACGATTAAAATCCCCGACCTGGACGGGAACCGAACCCGGGACCTCTGAACTGAAGGCCAGTACGCTGACCATTCAGCCAACAAGTCGAATAGGCCTAAAAATACATATTTTATAAAACTATATTTTCGTTTTTTAACATTTTCTTCTGCTAACTGTTGAAAATTGAATCAGTGGCTTGTACTACGGGGCCCCCATATTGCATGAATTATTCTCTTATTCCCTGGCACGAAAGATATGTAAATCTAATAAACCGATATCAGTACCATATTTAAGTGTACTAGGCTATATGAAGAGTGAGGTAGTGTGACATTGCTCTACTCACTGTGCCAGAAAGTGCTATTACATCACGACTGACTTTACAAGTAACACCTTTCACAAGATTCAGACTCACGAGTCTCTTCCAAATATCATTACTCAACGCAACTCATATTGCAGCTGCTTTCATATTGCCACAGCCGTGGATGAGACTAAAAGCTACATTTTGCTCTGGCTTCCGCCAAGGAACAGGAACACCAAGAAATGACAGCAGGCGGATCTTGTGAACAAAGCACAGAATTATCTGCAGTAATATGCTACAGCCTCTGTGGTGTAGTGGTTTGTGTGATTAGCTGACTTCTCGGAGGGCCTGGTTCGATTCCCGGCTATGCCACGAAATTTGAAAAGTGGTGTGAAGGCTGGAACGGGGTCCACTCAGCTTCGGGAGGTCAACTGAGTAGAGGTGGGTTCGATTCCCACCTGAGCCATCCTGGAAGTAGTTTTCCGTGGTTTCCCACTTCTCCTCCAGGCAAATGCCGGGATGGTACCTAACTTAAGGCCACGGCCGCTTCCTTCCATCTTCCTTGTCTATCTCTTCCAATCTACGCATCCCCCCCCCGCAAGGCCCTTGTTCAGCATAGCAGGTGAGGCCGCCTGGGCGCGGTACTGGTCATCCTCCCCAGTTGTATGCCCTGACCCAGAGTCTGAAGCTCCAGGACACTGCCCTTCAGGCAGTAGAGGTGGGATCCCTCGCCGAGTCCGAGGGAAAAGCCAACCCTGGAGTGTAAACCCATTAAGTAGAAGAAGAAGTCTCCCAATATGTCAGCTGTTGGCTTTATCAGAATAACAGTTACGTCCTGTTGATTGAGTGGTTTGTAGTCAAATGTATTCTTGAAGATGTTTCAGTACGTTATTGTGATGAATTTACATAAAAGTAAGTGCTCGTAGATGTGATGAAATGGTAGCTATTACACGGAAAGGATGAAATTTTGACAATTTACAGCTGTTGATTGGTTGACGTTCTTATTATTCTAATACTGGATTGATCATTTAGGCCATGAGTTAAATTTTAAACAAAATATCAAGTAGAGGACTTATAGAATATTGTTTAATAACGGGTAAGAACGAGTGAAACGGCAGTACTTGGGCCTCTCAACGCTGGATTCCGTGGTTCAAATCCCAGTTACTCCATGCGAAAGCGGGTCAGGTTTTTCTCCGGGTACTCCTGTTTTCCCTGTCATCTTTCATTCCAGATACACTCTCCGATATCATTTCATTGCATCTGTCAGCCATTAATCATTGCCCCAGTGAAGTGCGACAGGCTTTGGCAGCTGGGACAATTTCTGTCCTCGCTGCTAGATGGGGCTTCATTCAATCTATTGCTGACCCGGTCAAATGACTGGAAACAGGCTGTCGATTTTCATTCCACTGAGTAAGAACGAGTAACTTACTATGATCGTCATAATGAATATACTGTATTATGATTGGCGAGGAAGATACACTGACTGACAGAGCAAATGCAACACCAAGAAGGAGTGGTCAGACCTTTATGCCAATTGCAGGGTAGACTGACATCACTGAGGTATGCTCATAATGTGAAATGCGCCGCTGTGCTGCGCACGTAGCGAACGATAAATGGGACACGGCGTTTGCGAATGGCCCACTTCGTACCGTGATTTCTCACCCGACAGTCATTGTAGAACGTGTTGTGGTGTGCCACAGGACACGTGTATAGCTAAGAATGCCAGGCCACCGTCAACGGAGGCATTTCCAGCAGACAGACGACTTTACGACGGGTGTGGTGATCGGGCTGAGAAGGGCAGGTTGGTCGCTTCGTCAAATCGCAGCCGATACCCATAGGGATGTGTCCACGGTGCAGCGCCTGTGGCGAAGATGGTTGGCGCAGGGACATGTGGCACGTGCGAGGGGTCCAGGCGCAGCCCGAGTGACGTCAGCACGCGAGGATCGGCGCACCCGCCGCCAAGCGGTGGCAGCCCCGCACGCCACGTCAACCGCCATTCTTCAGCATGTGCAAGACACCCTGGCTGTTCCAATATCGACCAGAACAATTTCCCGTCCCGTCGATTGGTTGAAGGAGGCCTGCACTCCCGGCGTCCGCTCAGAAGACTACCATTGACTCCACAGCATAGACGTGCACGCCTTTCATGGTGCCGGGCTAGAGCGACTTGGATGAGGGAATGGCGGAACGTCGTGTTCTCCGATGAGTCACGCTTCTGTTCTGTCAGTGATAGTCACCGCAGACGAAAGTGGCGTCGGCGTGGAGAAAGGTCAAATCCGGCAGTAACTGTGGAGCGCCCTACCGCTAGACAACGCGGCATCATGGTTTGGGGCGCTATTGCGTATGATTCCACGTCACCTCTAGTGCGTATTCAAGGCACGTTAAATGCCCACCGCTACGTGCAGCATGTGCTGCGGCCGGTGGCACTCCCGTACCTTCAGGGGCTGCCCAATGCTCTGTTTCAGCAGGATAATGCCCGCCCACACACTGCTCGCATCTCCCAACAGGCTCTACGAGGTGTACAGATGCTTCCGTGGCCAGCGTACTCTCCGGATCTCTCACCAATCGAACACGTGTGGGATCTCATTGGACGCCGTTTGCAAACTCTGCCCCAGCCTCGTACGGACGACCAACTGTGGCAAATGGTTGACAGAGAATGGAGAACCATCCCTCAGGACACCATCCGCACTCTTATTGACTCTGTACCTCGACGTGTTTCTGGGTGCATCGCCGCTCGCGGTGGTCCTACATCCTACTGAGTCGATGCCGTGCGCATTGTGTAACCTGCATATCGGTTTGAAATAAACATCAATTATTCGTCCGTGCCGTCTCTGTTTTTCCCCAACTTTCATCCCTTTCGAACCACTCCTTCTTGGTGTTGCTTTTGCTCTGTCACTCAGTGTACTAAGCCTGTGACTATCACAATACTACTTGTACTTGCTCAGTACATGACAAAGAAATGGGAAGAAAACCCGAAGAGATATAACATTTACAGTAAAATAATAGATTATGGGAGGCTGGAATGGTAGTAGGCAACCGAAGAGAAGTGCATTTCTAGGAGAATGTGGCCTGAGAGAGTGAAAGAAAAGGCCGACTGGTAGAATTCTTCACTAAACAAATTTAGTGACTTTTTTACGTCTCATCGACACAGATAGGTCTTATGAAGACGATGGGATAGGAAAGGGCTTGGAGTGGGAAGCTAGTGATAATAGCCTTAATTAAGATACAGCACCAGTATTTGCCTGCTGTGAGAAATGGTAAGCCATCTCCAGGACTGCCGACAGTGGGGATTGATCCCACTGTCTACCGAATGTAAGCTGACAGCTACGTTACTCAGGCCGCTCGGTGTGTGATTTTTAATAACGTATTATTATTATTTCCACCTCCATAGCGTAACGGGTATTGTTATTAGCTACCGTCGTAGGGGGTCCGGGGCGTTCGATTCCCGCTTTTGCCAAAAATTTAAGAATGGCAGAAGGGCTGATATGGGGTTGAAATGATACATGCAGCTCTTCCCCATTGGGACAAAACTATGTTACTATCCTGCCCATTGAAGGTGTAGCTGAAAATAGCTGCATCAGCTCGGGATGAGGACATAAGTTTTTTGTATACTTTTTACATTTTTTTACAATTGGCTTTACGTCGCACCGGCACAGATATAGTAGGCCTTAAGGCGACGAAGGTATATGAAAGGCCTAGGACTGGGAAGGGAGTGGCCGTGGCATTAATTAAGGTACAGCCCCAGCATTTGCCTAGTGTGAAAATGGGAAACCACAGAAAACCATCTTCAGGGATGCCGAGAGTGGCGTTCGGACTCACTATCTCCCGCATGCAAGCTCACAGCCGCTTGCCCCTAACAGCACGGCCAACTCGCGCGGTGTATTAGTATTATTATTATTATTATTATTATTATTATTATTATTATTATTATTATTATTATTATTATTATTATATAATTCACAACTTTACAGTTGGGTTTATGAGCTTCTTCGGTACAATGTACACTGACTGACAGTGACAATCCAACACCAAGGAGGAGTGGTTCGAAAGGGATGTAAGTTGGGGAAAAAACAGAGACGGCACGGACGAATAATTGATGTTTATTTCAAACCGATATGCAGGTTACACAATGCGCACGGCATCGACTCAGTAGGATGTAGGACCACCGCGAGCGGCGATGCACGCAGAAACACGTCGAGGTACAGAGTCAATAAGAATGCGGATGGTGTCCTGAGGGATGGTTCTCCATTCTCTGTCAACCATTTGCCACAGTTGGTCGTCCGTACGAGGCTGGGACAGAGTTTGCAAACGGCGTCCAATGAGATCCCACACGTGTTCGATTGGTGAGAGATCCGGAGAGTACGCTAGCCACGGAAGCATCTGTACACCTCGTAGAGCCTGTTGGGAGATGCGAGCAGTGTGTGGGCGGGCATTATCCTGCTGAAACAGAGCATTGGGCAGCCCCTGAAGGTACAGGAGTGCCACCGGCCGCAGCATATGCTGCACGTAGCGGTGGGCATTTCACGTGCCTTGAATACGCACTAGAGGTGACGTGGAATCATACGCAATAGCGCCCCAAACCATGATGCCGCGTTGTCTAGCGGTAGGGCGCTCCACACTTACTGCCGGATTTGACCTTTCTCCACGCCGACGCCACACTCGTCTGCGGTGACTATCACTGACAGAACAGAAGCGTGACTCATCGGAGAACACGACGTTCCGCCATTCCCTCATCCAAGTCGCTCTAGCCCGGCACCATGCCAGACGTGCACGTCTATGCTGTGGAGTCAATGGTAGTCTTCTGAGCGGACGCCGGGAGTGCAGGCCTCCTTCAACCAATCGACGGGAAATTGTTCTGGTCGATATTGGAACAGCCAGGGTGTCTTGCACATGCTGAAGAATGGCGGTTGACGTGGCGTGGACACGGACACATCCCTATGGGTATCGGCTGCGATTTGACGAAGCGACCAACCTGCCCTTCTCAGCCCGATCACCATACCCCTCGTAAAGTCGTCTGTCTGCTGGAAATGCCTCCGTTGACGGCGGCCTGGCATCCTTAGCTATACACGTGTCCTGTGGCACACGACAACACGTTCTACAATGACTGTCGGGTGAGAAATCACGGTACGAAGTGGGCCATTCGCCAACGCCGTGTCCCATTTATCGTTCGCTACGTGCGCAGCACAGCGGCGCATTTCACTTCGTGAGCATACCTCAGTGACGTCAGTCTACCCTGCAATTGGCATAAAGTTCTGACCACTCCTTCTTGGTGTTGCATTTGCTCTGTCAGTCAGTGTACATGGAAGAAGTACTATTTGGTACATACGCACATATGCTTCATACATATCGATATATACTTAACATTGTTGACAAAAAGACTTGACAGTTATTTATGAGATATTTACTATATATAAACGGCCATAATTATTAGTGGACGATTTTCATTAGTCCTCTGTGTATGGTGGATGGTTCATGCCATTAAACTTCTTTTTGTAATTTGTAATTGCTTTTTGTAATATTCTCTGTAAGTGAGAGGGTGGAGATTAAGGGCTTCAATGCTCCTGTGTAGTGTCTTTGGTATAATACCATTACATCCAATCACTACTGGAATTATGATAGCACTGTTGAGTTTCCACATGGTTTTTATCTCTGTGGCCAGATCGGTGTATTTGGAAATCTACTGTGTATGTGTTGATTGAAGGTTGTGAGTATTAGGGCATGCTATGTCAATTATGAAGCAGATTTTCTTGTTTTTATCTACAAAAGTTATGTCTGGTCTATTGCAGGTAATTGTTTTATCAGTGATAATACTTCTATCCCAGTAAATTTTGTAATGTTCACTTTCCAATACTGATTGGGGTTTGTACTTCCAATATGCCGTGGTACAATGGATTAGGTTACTTTGTCGGGCTAATTTCTGGTGAATGATTTTTGCAATTTGGTCGTGTCTGTACTTGTAGTCTGTGTTTGCCATTAATTGACAACCTGAGGTTATGTGCTGGCTGGTTTCTGGAGATGTATTACATCGTCGGCACAGATCTGAATTGACAGACGGATCATGTAGTATATGCTTTCTGTAGTTCCTTGTGGCAATGACTTGATCTTGTATGGCGAACATGAAGCCCTCTGTTTCTGGGTATATATCCGAATGTGTCAGCCACTCATGCGACGCTTGTTTGTCGATATATGGCTGATTTAACTCATTTGGATACCGCCCATGAAGAGGTTTCTTTTTCCATAGAACGATCTTTTCCTCTTTTGTGGAGAATGGCATTGTAAGTGAAGCCGGGGTGTTCATATTGAGGGGTGTAAAACCGTTATCTGCCACAATCATTGCACTATGTAGGGCTGAGGTTTCTGATTTATGTTTGAAGTAGCACTTTAGTGATGTAATTTGTTCATTGTGCAATTTCTCAAGGTCTATTAGTCCACGGCCACCATCAGAACGAGGCAGAGTGAGTCTTTCTGAGGCTGATTTTGGATGATGCATGTTGTGTTTTGTCAGTAACACATTCACTTTCGTTTGAAGATCCTTTAACTCCGTTGTGGTCCACTTTATGACTCCAAATGAGTATGTGAGAACAGGTATAGCAAACGTGTTGATGGTCTTAACAATGCTTTTTCCTGTGAGCTTAGAACGTACAATTCGTCTTACTCGTTCATCCTCACAGACAAGTACAAACGTTGAATTGTAAATGCTTGAACAGTTAATATTTAATGTTACTGGTTTGTACTACTTCCCACGCTTCGTTTTGTTATATAATTAAACATAAAAAATTATTATAAACAAAAAAATGGAACAGATATCATGTTGTAAAAGAAATGGAATATGCTGTGTAGTTTATATGTGAATTTAGGGCGGTGAAGTTTGCCCATTAGGAAAAAGAAGAAACTCAACTTCAGTCGGAAATATAAAAAGACAAATGGCTTTACATGATTAGTACTCATCTACTGTAAGTTCTATGTTAGAAAGATGTTTGACTTGCAACAAAGGAAAATATATTTATACGGAGTGGCCTATCAGGGCCCTTATAAAACATGGAAATTCGCAAGACATTTAATACTGTTCGTCTTTAGGGTCGATATTGGCCTCCTTACCAATTATATGACAGCAATGTAAAACGAGCTTCCCTTGCACAAAAGAACGGCTATACGTAATGCTCGCGCCAATGTCAACGGACCATTCTACAATCATCTTGTTTATTGCTTGCTGTTATATTTCGGTAGTCGGATTAAGTTAGTACATTGTCAAAAAGTATCCTTTTTGTCAGAATCGCAAATGAACGCTATGCGTACACCATTAATCAGAGATATGGCAACAAAACTAAATATTGAGGTAGTACTGTGTTTCTGCACTACAAACTTCTTGTCTTTGAGGCGGGAGAATCGATATCGATGCGTCCGCCTTAACATTGGAAAATAGATCGATGTATCAAATCCTAAGTTATGTAGAAATTGATGTAGGTGTTCATGAATTCATTGGCACATGTACAACAAAGACTGTCTCATGGAACTATAACTAAAAAAATGGTGTCTGAACTTCAAATCTTTGAATAAATGTTACAATTGAAAATGTATTCATGTAATGTAATGCTGCAAGGTGGTCTATATGATTTTGAAGATTATTTTTGCTGAACATTTCTCATGACTCTGTTGAATACACTCCCAATGGACATTCGGCACCTTACTTCGCCTCATAAATTCAAATCTGCCTGACGAAATTTTTTTCTAGGAACATAAAACTGAGTTGTGTGAGTGATTGTGCGTATGTTGTGTGAATCGGTTTTCTTCATTTATTATTATTATTATTATTATTATTATTATTATTATTATTATTATTATTATTATTATTATTATTATTGGTAGTAGTAGGAGTAGTAGTATTGTCACACTACTGTACTGATATGCAGGCCTAACTTATTCTTAAAATTATCTGTCCGTAGTATTATTTCTTTTTAGAATTTCTATGTCTTAGTTTTATGTTTAAATCTTTAAATTTTATTGTTTATAGTGGTTAAGTGTAAGAGAGGGCCGTGAGCCCTAACTTCGCCACAAATGTAAGTCAGGAATAAAATAAATAATAAATAAATAAATAAATAAATTTCTCTGCAAATCCTAGAGCTCTGAGTGCTTCAGTTAGGATGCATGATTGTTTCCTTTTCCTCTTTATCGAGAATTCACTCACTCTTTCTCGACTAGCGCACACTGTGTTAATGACGTAATGATGGATCTTCCTGAAACCCCACATGTGTTGCGCTCATATACGGCGTCTCCCATTAAGGTAGTTAACCTTCGTTTCAAGCATCTGGTAAGTATTTTGTAATTAAATTTTATTAAGGAGATGGTTATGAATCTTCTTTCTTTGGTATCAACACAATTAGTCCATCGTTTAGGTGCTTTAAGTCGTATTCAAGTGAATAATTTAGAGCACGGACGAGTTCTTGTATAATTGGCCAGAAGCTCAGGTAGAATCCTCTACCAAAGCCGTCACGGAGTGGTAATTTGTTGAGTAAAACCTTTCGGATAGCTTCTTAAATTAATTTCTTGCATAGACCGACACTGAAATTTTCTTGATGGCGTTTTGTCACCATGAAATCAAGAAGTTAAATGTGATTGAAAGTAGTTTTTAATTGCATCTTTAACTACTTGATGGCTCTCACTTTCCTCTCCTGATGGTAATACGAATTGTTGAATGTTCTTTTGACGACCATATCTTCGATCTAATACTAAATGATACAGGTGTTTCGGTAGACCTGTTATGTTTAACTCTGAAGCGAATTTCAACACCTTCTGCTTTCTTCCGGTGCACTATTAAGATCTGAGCTCTTACTTCTTAATGTATTGATACGTCAAGGGGAATTTGGATATTCTTTGGATGACTGTCGCAAGCGTTTTTAATAGAATTGCGCTGCGTGACAAGGTTGATGTCGGCGTCCCATACTGTATCCTTCCAAGATCTGTACGCTTCTTGGTTTCACATACCCCAGCCACCAGTCCAGTGTGTTTTGAAAGCGTGGTACATGCTTTTTCCACAAGAGCCAGAAGTATCTAGTGAGAACTTCCTAACTGTCTGACTGAATTTACAAACATATAAATCTGCATTTAACTTGAAAAATCTGAATATCTGCATTTAAAATTGAAATTATGAAAATTAACATTCATTAAATAAAATACACACTCGTCGAACCTTGTACTCACACTTACTTGTTACCTGCTTACTTACACATACGTTATTTGAACGGCGCCAGCTGTCACTCAGTACAGCAATAATAGAATGAGACTCTTGACTATCTCTAGGGTGTGGGGTAATAAGCTTACTTTTGACAACATACCATACAAGTTCTGGGAAAAGGAGATTGGCGTTCGGTTTCCCCATTAATTTTGAGGTTAAGATATTTTACTTTAAATGAAATGAAACTATGAATTCGTTTGATAGAACAATATATATTCTTTAAATAATATATAAAAAAATAGTGAGTCTTGTTGCGATAAAACAGATGAGAATATGAAATTATGACATTGCAACTGAAAGAAACTAGGCATGAATTTGAATTCTACTTGACCGGACATTTAACAATTTATACGAAATATTTCCCTCACTGATTCACTTGACTGTACCTTCAACACTTTGAGTGTAATTACGACGTAATCCATTGCTCTGGTGTTTACTGTAGATGTGTCACGCCTAACGTGGTGATACATCCTCGCGACTGCTTCTTCTCCATATCATCTGACTTCTTTGTAAGTCAATATGTTATGACCTCTTGGCAGGTCCAGGGTTGCCCTCTCTGACTCCTTGGTAAGCCTTGCGTCCGCGTCTTCCACTAAGTGACGGACCAACCATTTGGTCTCACTCTCTCAATGACCAATAATGGCTCACTGAGTCTTCTCCATCTCTCGTTCACACTGGTTGACTGGCCAACTAAGGCCTCTTGATCTAGTAGACTATTTCACTGTACTGCATCCGTATAAGTAATGACTGACGCTACAATGTGCATCCACCTTATATAGACGTTGGTTGACACAACTACGTAATCTCCAGAAATAACCATGACATACTCCCACCTACGCGACAGATATTACATCCAGTGGTGAAATAGCCCCGCGGCGACTAACTCTGTGAGCGCATATTCTAAATAAATACGATGACGTAGCCATGGCGCGGCGATGACTTGGCAGAATCGCCAGTGATCTAGCAATATAACAACGTCACTTCCAATCTCTGATATATACAACAATTCTCACTGTACAGGTGTTTAATGATAATCTACACATACGTATATATGTATACATCTAAGTGCAATCTTGCAAGCAACAGGCAATTGCAAAATTGAATAAAACGGATAATTACAATAATAGTAACAATATCACAGATAAAATAATAATAATACTGACATAATAATAATAATAATAATAATAATAATAATAATAATAATAATAATAATAATAATAAAATACAGATAAAATCATACAATAATAAAAATACAGATATCATCTTGTAACGGGATTTGAACCGTTACAATTCGCCTCCCTCATAAATAAATCGAAGAACAAAGAATCGATTGATTTATGAACAAAATTATATATATATAACACTGACACAGATAAACACTTTAAATGAGTATACAACAATAATTTTCTTTTTCAGCATCCATACATTTTATAATACATCACATATGAGAATTTTTCTCGCACATTGCCATCGTAGATAACTGTTCAGTGTCCCATTCTCTTTTTCTCTCATACAAATCACAAGAGTACAGCACTCAATTTAACACATACAAATAATTTTAAATGATTACACTACATTCTTCTTTTTTTAACATATCAAAACTTTTTGTGAAATATCACTTATACCTTGTACTCACACTTACTTGTTACCTGCTTACTTACACATACGTTATTTGAAGGGCGCCAGCTGTCACTCAGTACAGCAATAATAGAATGAGACTCTTGACTATCTCTAGGGTGTGGGGTAATAAGCTTACTTTTGACAACATACCATATAAGTTCTGGGAAAAGGAGATTGGCGTTCGGTTTCCCCATTATTGGGCGCCAAAATGAGAACTGTTCTCGCATATTGTTATCGCAGATAACTGTCCAATGTCCTGTTCTCCGTTTTTTTTTGTCACACAGTACATGACAATGTAGCACTTATTCTTCCAATACACCAATACGACACTTGGTTCACACGCATATCGCAGATGTTAGTTTTATTTTGCCAGTTTCTCACAAAATTTAATCATCTTACACTTATTTCAACAAATCTCACGTGAAATACTTCTTTACATATATAATACTACAAATACCGACAATATCCCCTTCCTGAATTTATAAGAATATGCACACTCCCCGATACGGTTCACAATAGTGAAATACCCCTGATACAAAAGAATAACTTCAAGATAGTTCCCGCCTCTGCAGATGATGAAATGGAACTCTGAGTAGCACTCTGTCACCCAAACTGAATTCGTCCAATTTTGCCCTTGTAAACTTACATATCTCAATAGATCACATCCTCCTTGGCAACAATAATAAAAGAAACAATACTATGGCTACAAGATGGTTCAATTATTCCGTAATCCAGCATAATGTTTATTTGTTCTTAGACTTCACTAGCATTTTTAAGTTGAATGGGGCACTTACCTCCCACAAATGATGAATGGTCATGTACTACAAATTTGTTCATATTCGTGTTCTTCCTCACTTACCACTAAATACCTCTCGATGCTTACCTAACATCGAACACAATTACTCCTCCCGTAATTCACTCAAATTACCTCACGTCACTGCCTCATACCGACTATCCCTCGGATACTGGTCGTACAGGCACGTAACACACCCAACAAAACATTTCCTCTCACTAGGAACAGCTTCACTTACCTCTCATATATTTCAAAGAACACACGTTACCAAACACTTACCTCAGACCATCATAATTAACACGTACTTCTTTGCTAGTTTTACTCCCAGAACAAACACACACTACCTAAATTAAAGTCTATTCTACTTCCATGATTTGCAACCAAGTCATCCCCTAAAACAACTGAAAACACAAGCTTTGGTACAACAAGGCATGGCTGAAACTTACAATTATCTTCAATTATGATTGGTACCGCTGTCATTTTATTTACTCACTTTGACTCACCCAACGGCTGTTATAAGATCTGATAGTACCTTCACTTACCTTCTTCATATCACAATTTCCATCATCGGAGTTACTACCTCACTACTTACGTCATATTCTCGGCATTACAAGTACTTACATCACTTGACAGAACACTTCTTACGTCTAACTTACCGCTACCATTAATTACTGCATTATATATGACTACGTCATTACTTAAATATCTCACTTAACATTACTTAGGTCACAATCACACTACTCTTAAATTTACTTTCACTACATAACTACTTATACTAAATACCTGTTCATCTACTACCTTCAGCCTGTCCACTTACCTTACCCGATTCCCTGTGAATCAGAAATACTCTGGCTCGATAACGTCACCTTGATAACCTTCATATTCGGCTTATCATAATCCCTCTGATAACTCAAATCCGTACGCCTCCCATCTTCCGATTCTCTCTGATTACTCTTCTGACCTTTTCTCTCATAACTCAAATACATACGCCTCCCATCTTCCGATTCTCTCTGATTACTCTTCTGACCTTCTCTCTCATAACTCAAATACATACGCCTCCCATCTTCCGATTCTCTCTGATTACCTTTCTGATCCTCTCTCTCATAACTCAAATACATACGCCTCCCATCTCCCGATTCTCTCTGATTACTCTTCCGACCACTATCACCTTCAACACAACTATTAATCCTCTGCGGATCATGATTACTCCTTCTCTGATACACGGCTAACATTTTTCCCCTTCTCTCTACTATACTAGTTTCTCCAGACATCATGCGCTCTCTCTCTCGCGCGCGTAAACATTCTTCCCAAAGCCTGTCAATGAGCACTTTAATCTCTCCTAAATTAGACATATTATTCCAGTATACTCGAAACCATATTCTACTTTCACCGACAAAAACATTCGACAAGATTTCCACCACGTATTCCCATTCATTAATATTATTCCTCGACTTACTTGCAAATCTTTTCTCAACTACTTTTACAAACTCTATAGGATTAAACTGTTTTCCAGAAAACTTGGTTAAATCACGATCCCTACTGAACAAACCACTCGCTATTATCACGTCTAAACCTGTCTTACCTCTACCTTTCTGCCGTATCACTTCCTGGCAGTTTACAACTTCTTCTTCTTCTTCTTCTTCTTCTTCTTCTTCTTCTTCTTCCGCTGCTCTCTCAGAATTCTCTTCCACTATTCTCACGTCTTTCTGCAATTCTTCTTCTCTCTTTCTCACCTGCTGTGATAGCGTTTCCTGTTCGTTCCGTAGTTCAGTGACCTCCACAAGTTTGCTTTCAATTTGTTCATTTCTACTAATCTGTTCCCCCATCTCTTCCCCAACTGCATTGCAAATCTTGTCCAATCTCTTCTCGACTACCTCATGAATTTCTTCCCGATTACTAGAACTTTTATCACTTAATTCTACGATATTCTCTGTACAAGTTCCTTTGACATGCCCAATTTGAGTATGAAGCTCGCTCCGACTCGACTCCATTTCTTCCCTAAGGTCAACACACTTTTCATTTGACTTACTTTCTAACTTAGATGTTTGGTTATTTATCTCTAATATCTTAGTATCTATATTACTAATGATCGTATTACAATTTTCTTCATTACTGCCAATTAATTCTTCCATTTGTTTCTTATTATTTTCATTACTAATACCAATCATTTCTTCCATTTTCTTACTTATCTCTTTCTTACTATTTTCGTTACTACTATCAATCTTTTCCTCCATATGTTCCATATGTTTCTTGAGCCCGGTCATTTCGGCCATGAACAAATTAAGAAAATTTTGGTTCATTCCCCCCACGATTTCTTTTTGGGTTTCAGTATGCTTCTCAATTTCTGCACTTTCCTGAATTGCTTCAGAACCTTCCATCGTGCTCACCTGCTCCCTATTTTCAATCTCACCTTGGATGTCCGCAGAAGCAATGAACTCGTCGTCACATGACTTGTTATTGTCTTCCTTGTCCATCTTTGGTTCAATAGTGATAGTACGCGATCTCAAATTAATTTCCCTCTTCAAATCCCTTGACATATCCCCAAAATACAAATATATATCACAAAATTACACTCTTAACATTTACCGGTAATAATTCCGTTGGCTTAAATGTGCATACTCTTCCCAAATGAACCTATGATATGCTGTCATTCAGACCAAATTCTGAATTTCTTCGTGCACCACGTTGCGGGGCCAAAATGAGAACTTCCTAACTGTCTGACTGAATTTACAAACATATAAATCTGCATTTAACTTGAAAAATCTGAATATCTGCATTTAAAATGGAAATTATGAAAATTAACATTCATTAAATAAAATACACACTCGTCGAACCTTGTACTCACACTTACTTGTTACCTGCTTACTTACACATACGTTATTTGAACGGCGCCAGCTGTCACTCAGTACAGCAATAATAGAATGAGACTCTTGACTATCTCTAGGGTGTGGGGTAATAAGCTTACTTTTGACAACATACCATACAAGTTCTGGGAAAAGGAGATTGGCGTTCGGTTTCCCTATTAATTTTGAGGTTAAGATATTTTACTTTAAATGAAATGAAACTATGAATTCGTTTGATAGAACAATATATATTCTTTAAATAATATATCAAAAAATAGTGAGTCTTGTTGCGATAAAACAGATGAGAATATGAAATTATGACATTGCAACTGAAAGAAACTAGGCATGAATTTGAATTCTACTTGACCGGACATTTAACAATTTATACGAAATATTTCCCTCACTGATTCACTTGACTGTACCTTCAACACTTTGAGTGTAATTACGACGTAATCCATTGCTCTGGTGTTTACTGTAGATGTGTCACGCCTAACGTGGTGATACATCCTCGCGACTGCTTCTTCTCCATATCATCTGACTTCTTTGTAAGTCAATATGTTATGACCTCTTGGCAGGTCCAGGGTTGCCCTCTCTGACTCCTTGGTAAGCCTTGCGTCCGCGTCTTCCACTAAGTGACGGACCAACCATTTGGTCTCACTCTCTCAATGACCAATAATGGCTCACTGAGTCTTCTCCATCTCTCGTTCACACTGGTTGACTGGCCAACTAAGGCCTCTTGATCTAGTAGACTACTTCACTGTACTGCATCCGTATAAGTAATGACTGACGCTACAATGTGCATCCACCTTATATAGACGTTGGTTGACACAACTACGTAATCTCCAGAAATAACCATGACATACTCCCACCTACGCGACAGATATTACATCCAGTGGTGAAATAGCCCCGCGGCGACTAACTCTGTGAGCGCATATTCTAAATAAATACGATGACGTAGCCATGGCGCGGCGATGACTTGGCAGAATCGCCAGTGATCTAGCAATATAACAACGTCACTTCCAATCTTTGATATATACAACAATTCTCACTGTACAGGTGTTTAATGATAATCTACACATACGTATATATGTATACATCTAAGTGCAATCTTGCAAGCAACAGGCAATTGCAAAATTGAATAAAACGGATAATTACAATAATAGTAACAATATCACAGATAAAATAATAATAATACTGACATAATAATAATAATAATAATAATAATAATAATAATAATAATAATAAAATACAGATAAAATCATACAATAATAAAAATACAGATATCATCTTGTAACGGGATTTGAACCGTTACACTAGGTGTTAATATAAAGAAAGATCTGCATTGTGGTAATCACATAAGCGGTATTGTAAATGAAGTTTACAGATGTCTGAACATGGCTATGAGGGTATTTAGGGGTTGAAGTAGGGAAGTAAAGGAGAGTGCATTTAAGTCTCTGGTAAGACCCCAACTAGAGTGTTCCAGTGTGTGATAGCCTCACCAAGATTGTTTGATTCGAGAACTGTAAACAATACAAAGAAAAGCAAATCAATTTGTTCTAGGTGATTTCCGAGCCGCGTTACGAAAATTTTGCAAAGTTTGGGCTTGGAAGACTTGGGAGAAAGGAGACGAGCTAATCAACTAATTGATATGTCCTTTGATGTATATGGGAAGAGGGCGTGGAATGACATTAGTAGACGAATAAGTATGAGCGGTGTTCTTAAAAGTAGGAAAGATCACAATATGAAGGTAAAGTTGGAATTCAATAGAACAAAATGGGGCAAATATTCCTTTATAGGAAAAGGAATTAATTTGCAATAATTTAACAAGGGGGATGTTTAATAAATTTCCATATTCCTTGCAATTATTATTTAAGAAAAGTATAGTTAAACAACAAATACGGATTTAGCCACCTGGGCGACTGCAGGTCAGTGCTGATTGATTCTTGAATGAAACTGTTCGTCCATGCCTTCGTTATCTAAAATACTTTCGTTGATTTTCCACGTGATTTTCCAAGAGCCAGTTGCCGTATTAGGTATATATAAACGCAATGAATTGAGAATATCATTGTGCATACTTAAGTGTCTCTTACATATTCCTACACATTTCTGCTAATGCACACCCTGTTACGACGTGATAGGCCAGTAGGACTGTATTAGGTATAGCCTTGATCAGTTATGTTTTGTAATTCGTAATTTTAGGTAATGTATGTTCCACTAAGGTGCACTTTTCTCAGAAATAATTGATCGTATAAATGTAATGTTTGTTATTGGCATCCACAGGGTTTGTTTCTACATGGAAGGTGAATTATAATTTAATTAGAATTACGTTTTATAAAGTATTAAATGCGAGGAACATGCAGTGCCACGCACTCATTCTTTTTTCAGAAACCATACATAAAATAGACTTTCATCTGTCTTCTACATCCAGCGAACCCGATTCTTTCTGACTGCTCAATTTTACATTTTCAATTTTATACCTACATGAGAATATGTTTCTGTTTTTATGTCATTATATTACGAATACGTACTCTCTACGTATTTCCACACTCAGCTACTGTGTTGTTGCCCCTTTACCTCTGTATTGCATAATGTGATCTGGGACTCTTTGAATCTGTTGATTTATTCTCTAGGAATATATAAGACGATGCCGAGAAGGAGCATGGCAAGATTTTACAAGTCCGTGGCTCTTCCATTTCCAGTGGAGGTCTATATCCACTCTTCCATTTTTCATATTTGTGATTATTTAGAACAAATTGACGTGTTTGCCGACACTTCGTGGACGTATCTGTGAGATTTACATAGCTATTAATTTGTTTCATATTTGTTTTGTGTCATTGGCCTCTGTCCGTTCTTGGTGTCTGAGGAGATTTAATTCACTCTTTGTTATTACTTCACTAACTGCTGGGGGCATCTAACTTAGGCTTGTTTGTTCCTCCATATATTTGTGATGGCCATCGTTTTCCTTCGTTTAATGTATTATTACCTTACCGTTAATTTTAATGTTGGCAATCGTGATTTCTAGTTTGCTTGAATGGTTGTGGCGTCACTTGCCTCCTCACGTTGACGGGAATTATTTGTCACGCAGCTAAATGATATGGTGAAATGATATCTTGATTGTGTAAATCACAAATAATCCCTATAAGTTTTTGCGATAATCAACAAGAAGTTAGTGATGAAATAAATTGTGCTATACTTTTTTTCACCGATGGTATGAGTAAAAAGTTCATGTGTTCGGGTGATGGCATGGAGGTATTGCGGATCTGTTCCGCTGCGTGAAAAATGTCCTGAATTACGTGTGAGGAATGTACATTCTGATTTGTAATTGGGGACTATGTATGTCCTATTCACTCGCCACATATTTGTGAATTAATGGCTGCTTGAACTTGTGAGATGTATTTCGTTTCCTCTCTGGATTCCACTTTTCTTCCCTTTTGTGTTTTTATTTTATCCATATTCGTTTTTCCTTGAACTTGTGTGCTGTGATTGTTTTCGGTCTGCACCAGACATCAAGACATGACAGAAGGTATTTTAATATCAGATGCTTCTATCTTGTTTTCGTTTTTTCTTCTCTAAAGTCCCCTTTCGTTTCTATTCGGAGTTCGTTTTCGTCATCTTCCTCTGAGAGCAAACAGGCATTATGACATCCTCTGGCTCTATCTGTTGCGTGGATACAGACATGATGGAGACTGATGTCCGGGTAGCACGGGCAGTGTGGCCCATATATATTTCGTTACATATTTTGAAGGGTATGTATGGGCCTACATTGCAAGTGTGTTGTGTAAGACGTGGTAAAAGGTTTCTGTAGTTGTTTCTTACCTTATGATAACAGAAACACAGAAAGGTTTAATTCTTCGAGACTTATACTAGGAGAAAAGTTTCTGTGGGTTCTGATGGTGTTGTGTTGATATTTTGATATCCACGCCGCTTGTGTTTCTGGAATATCTGTAAGGAATCTACTCTATGATCCGTTTGCGTGTATTTTAAATGTTATGTTTTCTGTTTTACTCTGCAGATTTATTTACCCCCACTTTAATCTATGCCTTTTAATAAATCTGGAGTTTTGGTCTTTACCTTCTTTCACTTCTGTAGGTTGATTGAGTACTTTGTTTTTCTTCCAGCAAAGTCCGACCGGTCTGAATTCAGGCTGATTTTGCATGTCTCAAGTCTACGGCATATTATATTATATTATATTATATTATATTATATTATATTATATTATATTATATTATATTATATTATATTATATTATATTATATTATATTATATTATATTATATTATATTATATTATATTATATTATATTATATATTTTACCTATCTCCTGGGTCGATTATATCTGCGTGTGGGGCGTTTCGTATTTTGGGCGTTAAATACTATCGTTCTTCCTCAATTTAGCTCTTCCTCTCTCCTACGTTGAATTCGATGATGACTCCACGGCGAAATTCATAGTTTTGAAACTTTTGATTGGATAGAGATAGCATCATGAATATTTCACAATTTTGTCTGTCTTAGCACGATATATTCATAGTGTACGACAGACTACTGTTGAATTGTTAGCAATATTGAAACCATCAAAAACAAATTTACTATAAATATTCGAAGTTTCACTTCTTCTACAACTGTACGTTGATTCACTATAAAGTCACTCACAGTTATTAGCCTGTCTATTTGCAAACAGAACGAGAGCATAATCATTGAAGCCGATCCTCGCGTTCACTCACTACGGCGCTCCGAATTGTACTCAGTGTGTTAAATCAAGCGCTCAAAGCACGAGGCCCCTGCGCGGAGAGGTAGCGTCATTGTGATATTCATATTAGTGTTTGAGTTGTCTAGTGATATCAGAAAATATAAGTTATTGTTTGGCAGAAACAGCCTGTGAAATACAGGTTTCGCAACGCCAAAATTTCACTCATGTAGGCCTGCGGAATGAAATGTTGTCACGTCAAAACTACCGGTAGACTGTGAGTGCTATACTTAGTTTTGTGATGATAATTACTTTTCTTGTAGCTAGTAGTAAAGCGAGTGATCCGAACGTCTACTTTACATTTATCATAAGGCGTGTAAGCTAAGGTTAACCCAGCGAAGTGGCCGCAAGTGTTAATGTGCTACGGCTATATAGGCCAACTCAGCACTCAGGAGATTCTGTACTTATATATATGAAACTACCATATGCTTAAATTACCTAGAACATTATTTGAATGGGTACGAACCCCATAGTCGTCTGCCTGAGAAATTTTTATCTATGGTTACACATTTTTACTTCCAGGTAAATGCCGGGCTGTTCCTATTCATATGCCATAGCAGATTCCTTTCAACTCCTTACCCAATTTCACCCATCATCAGTCATTTCATCCTCATTAAGATCTTCAACTGTGGTTGGAGACAGGAAGTGCATCCGGCCGTAAAACATGGCATATAATTTCAACTCGCGTCATTACCCAGACCCCGATGGGGCGAGACCTCCTTCCGTTTGAAGCTCTTCTGTGTGCACTTCCGCACAGCCTTCGCCTTCCCGGATTCCGACGCCTACAACCACACAGCAGAAACAAGATGATACAAGATTTACTTGGTGTGACACTCCGCCGACAATGGCAGTGTCTCAGCAACAACAACAGTAGGGACAGACTCCAGCAACCCTCTGTCGAGCCCACACTACCTGAGCTTCGCAACGAGTCCAGGGAGATGAACGCCAACTCCCCAGCACTCCGCGAAGCTTCCTCCCAGGATGATACTCAAATCGGCGAGGGACAGGACTGCCCGGACCGTTGGCGCCATTTGCTTCCACCAGTGTACTTCAAGGCTTTGGAAGTGTCAGATGACGATAAAGTATTCCGCCTGGCTGAGACTTAACGGTCTCTCATCACCCAGACGCCGAGCGGATGAAACCGTCATGATGCTACCACGGTCCCGTGGTTCCTCTCCAACTGGGCGTTTCCGGACTCGGCGGGGTATGCCCACGTTGTGTGGTAGTAGGTGTCGGAATCCTGGAAGGCGATGGCTGTGTGGAAGTGCCCTCAGAAGAGCTTGAACTGGAAGGAGGATTTCCTTGTGATGCAGCATTTTGGAATGTCCGTAACCTTGGCATTGCTTGGCTAGAGGGATTAGTTCTACGCTCCTTTGTCCCTTGTATATGAAGTGCATAATTTATGTATGATATACGTAATCAATTTTCTCATATTTGTTTATACATTTATTTTGAGAGCACTCTATTTAGGTACTGATATATCAATGGAAAACGGAATCTAATTTAGCTTCAAAACTTAGCAGTTTATTCCAATCAAGCAAGACGTGCTTGAACACACCACAACATGCACATTCAGTTATTATTTATTACAGAACAAAAATAACAAAAACGAGCTATCGATTTTTGAAAAGATAAAGAGACGATCACTATAAGCAGAAACAGGATGATACAAGATTTACTTGGTGTGAGAACTCACTTCATTTTTTATTTCCTTGGTCGTACTACCTTTATTAAAATTATCTGTAAATTTGATCACTGTTGTTTTTACTGCATAAGATCGGGAACCTGTAACCTATCGGGAGCATGTCCCCATCTGGTGGAAATAGGCACGTAAACCAACAAGGAGGTGGACTGTCTTATTATCTGCTGCCAAGCCAGCAGACAGGAGTCTGACGTGGTTTATCAGTCCGAGCACCATTGATCGATGTCCGAGTACTGCGATGCCGAAAATAACGGGAAACTACCGCATTACTTTTCCCAAGATTCCCTCTATGATGATACAGCAATCCATTATACAGAGAGTCGGCAACTCCGGACACGTTTGCTAGGAGAAGATAAACGGACTTGTTGGCCCGTTATCAACCGACATCCGTGTCATACAATGGTGACGTGGATGCCCGAACAAGGTAAAAGCAGACTTGACGAGACTAGAAACCAGCGAGACATAGAACTGAAGGAGAATTTGAGACTTCATGATAATGCCTTATCCATTCTGGAAGAGTAGCGACCGAAAGAGATGTAGTTGATTTGGATGGAGACCGCCCGGTCACTTATTAGCGCACGTAAACGAGTGTGTATTTTGCTGCGTTTTTTCAAGATATTGAGATAAAAACATTTGCGAAGTTATTTTTAAAAATCACGTAAAAATTTGAGAGTTTGTCTCCTTTTTTCTCGCTCTATCACACCTAATCTACTGGACAAATTGAGGTGAGATACTTAAGTATACTTAGTTCAAATGCAGGTCTATTCTATTATTTTATAAATGGCAATCACTAATGTGTAGGTATTTCTTGAACTTGCGCATGTTTTTTCCGCTAAAACCAAAGCAGTGGCCAAATGGTTACTCTAGTCACCAAATACAAATAAATCCCAGAGTATGAACCTCAAATTCATTTTTCCACACAAAAGTTAATATGCGGTTAGGCTCGTGCAGCTGTAAGCTTGTATTCGGGAGATAGTGAGTTCAAACCCCACTGTCGGCAGACGTGAAGATGATTTTCCTCCAGGCAAATGCTGGGGCGGTACCTTAATTAAGGTCACGGCCGCTTTCTTCCCACTCCTAGCCCTGCCGTATCCCATCGTCGCCTTAAGAGCTAACCGTGTACGTGCGACGTAAAGCAAATTGAAAACTTAACTAACGGTTTTCCAGGAAATTCAGCTTTTATGTCTTAAAGCACGCATTCCAGAGCACCTGTAGGACGAGCGTTGCTCGGCTAGGTATTTTCCCGGTTCTTGGTAGATCTTAAAACCTCGGACTGGACAACGGGCATGCAAAAGCTGCTGCTTTTAGGTCAGCGATATCGTAATCTATCGGCCCATCAACGACAGATAAGTTCTACCACTGAATTAATACAAGTTAATTGAGAGAATAGTAAATTTTAATTGAATGTTATTACAATCTGTGAAGTAAATAAATAATAAGGGAACGTCTCTACATACCAGATATCTTCTGATGTGGTGCTATTTAGTTGACCTGCGAATCAATTTTGACCATGCGGACTACCAACGAAGTCTAGCAGAAATCAACTACCTCCGCCAGGAATGAATTCGTGAACATGAGATCATGAGGTGGATATCTAACTCTGATTTACAAATAAGAGAAGGGAACTCTCATATCCTTCAAGGATTCAATCCTAGGTGAAACCTAAAAAGAAAAGTATCCGCTTGAATTATACAATTTTTAAAAAATAATTTGTATATATATATTCACTACAATTTGAAGAGTATTCTCGTGGCCAAAGGAGCCTCCGTGGCTCAGACGGCAGCGCGTCGGCCTCTCACCGCTGGATACCGTGGTTTAAATCCCGGTCACTCCATGTGAGATTTGTGCTGGACAAAGCGGAGGCGGGATACGTTTTTCTCCGGGTACTCCGGTTTTCCCTGCCATCTTTCATTCCAGCAACACTCTCCATTATCATTTCATAGCATTTATCACTCATTAATAAATCACCTTGGGAGTGGCGACCACATTGTAATAACAGCCTATATATGTTTCATTCATTACATCCCCGACTCGGTCAATGACTGGAAAACAGGTTGTAGGTTTTCATTTTCTCGTGGCTAAAATATTAGGGGAAGCGATTGAAACAAGAAGTAAACAAGCTGACCGGTATAATGGGTTATCTCACAGAAAAACGAGGAAGTTCAAATCCTCTCTGAACATTAGTCAGTTGTTCCATGAAGGCTACTGTACTGTCTCTACTCGTCGAGAGAGTCGTCTGACGTGTAGGTGATCTCCAGACTGCTGCCTACTCGAGCCTCTAATATGATTTGTTTCACTGGAGCTCGGATTGGCTCGACAGACGAACACTGTTAGCTTCAATTGAGTTGAAAGAGAAAGCTTATGTTAGTGGAAAGAATCTGCTGTGACACCGAACGCGACACCAGGTGGCTCCCGCGACCTGTTGATTCCCAGTAACCGTATTCTCGTTTCTTATTCTGGAATTCAAACTTGTGTTGTGATTTGGTCATCAGTCCATAGAATGGTTTGATGCAGCCTCGCATTCCACCCTATCCTTTGTTAACTTTTCCATTATTCTACGTAACTACTGCGTCCTAAAAATACTATAACCTCTTAGTCATATTCATCCACCCCTACTGTGTTGTTGTAGTTGTTGGATAGTTATATTTTTAACTTTACTTTATTATTACTTGTAGTGTTAAGCTAGTAGTAAGTTCAGCCTATAGTACTGTAAGCCGTAGTGTTAAGCACTGGAAATACTTAGCTGTGTGCGAATTTGTATATGATGATGCTGGATTTAGAATGTTAAACTAGTAGTATTTCTTGTAACAATTTATTTTCATGGAATTGCTTGTTGTACTCTTGTTGTTGTTTTCTTGTTTGTTTGATTGATTGTTGTTGTTGGGTAATTATGTTAACTTTATTATTACACTGCTGTAAGTGACCATTGCCACCTGGGATATTTCCCATTTGCGATGTATTTGTTAATAATAATTTACAACTCATACAGCTCACTCAAAAACTGACTGAGCAAGTCTTCGGCGTCTTAAGACGTGTCCTATCATTCTATACTTTTTCTATCCGTGGCTGCATGAGAAGAGGGTTTATTCATTCATTCATTCATGCATGAGCACAATTCAGTGATGAAATCAATTCACTCACCAATTAGGCACTCAGACATTTTTTCAGTCATTCAATTCATTCAAAAGGTATGTTGTAATTATAGGATAACACTATAAAGACTGATGAGACAATTAAGCACTAACAACTTGGAGAGCGTAAGATACATGTTTGTCCAAGACTGTATAACTCTGTTAATGTCTAAGAGAAAATGAATAAGTAAACTCTAAAGAAAAATCTAACCACAATTTAGAAATTAAATGAAATAGTTAATAAGTTTAATTGTAAATGTTTAATGCTGCAATATGCATGTACCAAAACACATTTTGGATTACAAATAAATGATTAATCCCTCCCCACCACGAGGCGATCCGAAACTGGAGCAGGGGGGTATTCTATTCTATTCTACTCCATTCCTCCTGCTGCTCGTCAATTTCGACGTTCCATTTTAGTCTAAGCCTACTACACAGCAGATTAAACCAAAACTCCCTTGCGCGTATATGGCTGAATTTAAATGAATTTTGTCGGGCCTCTTTACATCTGTTTGCTTCAGTTTACAAGCCGACGTCCTAGGACATGGAGTGTTTTACTTTTATTTTTATTTTTATAAAATGCTATTTGTTTGGGGCGTCGACCCTTGTGGATCTTTTGCCCCTACTGGCACCATATTGTATGAACCTGCGTGTTATTGGAATGGCGGAAGTGTAGAGTGTTTTCTGTGAGGAAAGCTACATTAAGGACGACACAACACCCAGTCCCCAGGCCAGGGATATTAATCATGACATTTAAAAACCCCTGATCTGGCCGGGAATCGAAGCCGGGGCCGCCGGGTGACAGGCGGACGCATTGCCTCCTACACCGCGAGGCCGGACACGTCGAGTGTTAAATGGATAATGTTTCGCCCTTCAAAAATCCTACTATCTCTGCCGGGTTTGAGCGGGCTATTTTGGGATCAAGAGGCCGACAACCTATCACTATAATTATATAATCCACGAAGAACAAGCCGAATAATTCCTCACGTGGACACCACAAATATATTCACAAGCCTTCATCGATGAGAATTCCTGTAGGGAATTAAAGCAATGCAGTTGTGAGATGAAAAGTGTTCTTCTTCTTCTTCTTCTTCTTCATCTTATTATTATTATTATTATTATTATTATTATTATTATTATTATTATTATTATTATTATTATTATTATTATAGTAGATGCCCTCTTAACTCGTCTCGAGTTCGTCGGATTAAACGAACGACCCAGTGAAAAATGTCGTTTCCGGGATTCCTACGGTTGCGAGGTGCGCGCTTCCCCCACTCCACCCGCTCGCGGACAACATGGCAACTTCTGTCATGTTACTGCCTACAAGAGTGGATATCGGTATTTGTTAGCAATTCATAACCTATTAAGTTTCAAAATGATTTTAAAAAAATCGTAAATTATAATAATATGAATTGCTGGATGTTCGACATTTTGGCTGAATCGTCAGCGTAGTACCTTTCAGTTCAGAGGTCCCTGGGTTCGATTCCAGGCTGCATGGGAGATCTTAACTTTGATTTTGGCTGAATCGTCAGCGTAGTACCTTTCAGTTCAGAGGTCCCTGGGTTCGATTCCAGGCTGCATGGGAGATCTTAACTTTGATTAATTCCTCCACTTCGAGGCCTAGGTGTTAATAATCGTCTTAATGTTTATCTTCTTTTATACTCAAAATATCACACTACTAACATCCACTAATACAAGCATCCACATAGCGTTGGAGTCAGGAAGGGCATTGTTTTGCTTAATCAACATCAGTGCCAATCGCAGATAACTGGGAAAAGACGAGGAACGAAAAATTGCTGTTTTTTTTTTTTTTTTTTTTTTTTTTTTGCATGGGTCATCAGTCCATAGACTGGTTTTATGCAGCTGATGATACCCTATTCTGTGCTAACCCTTTCATTTCTATGTAACGTTATATCCTGCATCTGCGGTAACCTGCTTGTAATATTCACGGCTTGAATTACGCCTATCGTTTCTGCAGCCTACACATCCCTCATAAACCATCCGAACAATTCCTGGGTATATATATATATATCATTCTGGTCAGATTTAGCCAAATCGATCCCCTCTCAAAAATAAAAGATCGGAATATCGGCAGAAAAACTGGGGAATAATAAAGAAGAACCCCAGCTTATCAATCCACTCTTTATGCAACGTTATACAGGGAAAGGATTCAAATACATGCAATCAACACGGAACATAGAACCTTACCTACTATCTGCCTCCTTCAGCTCCACTGAAGCATCCAAAGCACTCTGTAAATTAAACACTGTCCTATCACATCACTGCATGACTGAAAACATACCTAGACCCGATGACCTACATATTTTTATAATTCGTTTTACGTCACAACGACACCGACAGGTCTTACGGTGACGATGAGATGGGAAGGACCTGGGAGTGTGAACGAAGCGGCCGTGGCCTTAATTAAGGTACAGGCGTAGCCTTTGCCTAGTGTGAAAATGGGAAACCACGGAAAACCATATTCAGGAATGCCGACAGTGGGGTTATAACATACTATCTCCCGGATGCAAACTCACAGCTGCCTGCCCCTAACCACACGGCCAACTCGCCCACTAAGCTACATGTTAGACCTCTTTAAACAACAAGCTAGCAAAATCCATGTAGACTATTCGCCGTGCTCGATTCCATTAACCCAGAGGAAGACACAAAACCGTTCACTAACGTCCCTGTGTATTCCATAGGATTCAAGACTTGTGACGTGTCTATATTTTATCCTGCAGGAGTTCTTTAACGTTCTGGAACATATGGGCACTCAAACGACCCAATCTATGTCGTGATCGTATCCTCTATCTTAGGACCAGAGAGACGATCACTAACCAACTGAGCTACTGCGAGTGGTTGGTCCACTGTTGTGAATATACCGTATTGTTCTAGATGTTCTAGCTTAACTCAATCAACTGTGCAGAATAAGAGAACTCTCATCATTTCGTTCAAATGGATAAAATAATACAGGTATAAAATTGAATAATTTATTAATGCTCATCTCGGAGAGAAAATTACTCAAATGAAAAATTAAACAGTTTTCAGGAAACATCATGCATAAAAACCTCTGTTTTGTAATAATGAAACGGTAGAAACCTGTATAGTCGCTGAAAACGTAATGAGCGTATTGTATGTAACTCGCATCTATATTTCATCCGAATTTTAATTATTATCAAAATATAATTCACCTTCCAAGTATATAAAAACTCTGTAGATACCCATAACAAGCATATATCTGTAGTTGTTTGGGTCATCATCCCACAGACTGTTTTGATGGAGTTCTCCATGCCTCTTTATCCAGTGCAAATCATTTTCATTTATACTTAACTCCTACATCCTACATCCAATATAATCTGTTTATCATATTCATACCTTGGTCTACCCCTACCGTTCTTCCCCTACAAACTAACCGAACAAGTTCTGGGTGTCTTAAGATGTGTCCTATCATTCTAACACTTTTTCTCGTCAAATTTTGCCAAATCGATCTCCTCTCACCAATTCGATTCAGAATCTCTTCATTCTTGATTCGGTCTAACCATACATCCTTCAGCATTCTTCTATAACACCACATTTCAAAAGCTTCTTTCTGATATATAGGCCTGTATATATAGTCATTGTTTTTTACAGACAATATCAGGCTCCAGACGAATGTATTCAGAAAACACCTTTTTTACTCCTAAATCAATGCTCGAAGTGATAACATTTCTTAGGAAAGGCCATTTTTGCTTGTGGTGGTCTGCATTTTATGTCCTACTTACTTCTGTCATCGATAGTCATTCTACCAGCAAACATGTGGCCGTTTTACTGTTTCTCACCTCTGTGATCTTATACATATGTATCCTTTGGACTTTGATGAGGTAAGCTGGAATTGCAATACATTTGTTCTTGAACACTATCAATTAGACTGTACCTTAGTGTATATATATTGAGCTTGTGGAAGTAATTCATAAATAAATGAATATATTTTTAATCCGTTAGTCTCAGTATAACATTTGGGGCAAGATGGGGACGTCCCCGCCTTGCCCCAGTCCCCATCTTGCCCTAGTCCCCATCTTGCCCCAGTCCTAATCTTGTCCAGTCCTAATCTTGCCCTTTAGGATAAATAGTATTTCCCTTATAGGTACTTATATAATTTCTAGTCATATTTCATTTTTATAAATTATGCCCCCTGGTATAGGCCATGGGACCAAATACTGAGTGCAAAGGGTAGTGGATTTCTCAATCAGTCATTACCGACAGCAGTGGCTACGCTGGCTAAAGCGCAGCGATAGGTCATGGGACTAAGCTCTCTGTTGACTCGGTAGACGCGTGGGTTCGAGCCTCACCGTCGGCCGTCCTTGAAATAGTTTTCCGTGGTTTCCCATTTTCAACACCAGTCAAATGCTGGGACGGTACCTTCTGACAGTCCACGGCCACTTCCTTCGACACCCTTGCTTAGTTTCATTCATTTTCATCCATTCCATCCCTCATCCCGACGCTCAAGTCGCCCACGGGAGTCGACTTTAAAGACCTGCACACGGTCTCTCAGGAGGTCACACGAAAAAATCGGTCATTAAATCCACACATTTTTACCATAAAAATGAATTTAAATTGTATTCTTGCTCATTATGACATCTACGAGCCTTATGATGGTTTATTATGGTGTAATACTTTACGTTGATATTAGTAATTCAAGGTTATGGGAATAGATTCAAATTTTAGTATAACTTTTACTGAAGAATGCAAGTTTCCAGGCCAGTGACAGCACCATGGAGACAAAGAAACCTCCACCCCGTCTTGCCCCGTCTTGGGGCAAGACGGGGCATTGGTAGTATGCATGATTTTTTGTGTGTGGAGATTTTGTGTTTAACTTTTCAAAAACTATTTTAGTGCACTGTGAGAAACAGATAGTGACGCAACAAAATGGAACTATTTATGAACATATTATCAACATGTATAACGCACCTGACCTACTTTTTCCTTAGCGTCCCCATCTTGCCCCCCCCCCCCCCTTCCCCTAATGGTGCCTGAGGCTTCGATCCTAAGTCTCACAACTTCAAGTTTAGTGAGGAGATTTCTATGAAGATAGTAGGGGATACACGGGATGTTTTATGTTGTTTCTTTTGTATCATCAGTCTGAAATCTGATGGTTGGATCGATAGTGCAAGGAGTTTGTGAACTTGCATCCGGGAGATAGTGGGTTCGAATCCCTCTGTCGGCGGCCCTGAAGATGGTTTTCCGTGGTTTCCCATTTTCACACCAGGCAAATGCTGGGGCTGTACCTTAATGAAGGCCATGGCCGCTTCCTTTCAACTTCTAGGCCTTTCCTATCCCATCGTCGCCGTAAGGCCTATCTGTGTTGGTGCGACGTAAAACGACTAGCAAAAAATATAAGTAAAACCTAAATCTCAAGACATACTCCTCACACGTAGAGAAAGAAAATAAAATGTTATATGGACATGGATCCGGAAACACTTGATTTCCATGTTAGAACTCATCAGGATTGATCAGCAGATACAGCTGCGGATTTTGGCGGCAAAAGATCCCTAATGCCACCACTGAATATGATTTTCAGTCCCCAAAAATAATGGCGTGGGGCGGCGTGATGTACGAATGGCTGATTGGCCCGTTCTTCCTTGAAGGTGGCGTCACGGTGGAACCTACCTTAAAGTTGCTGAGGGAAAGTGTCATTCCAGATCTTTGATGAAGTGCGGTGGCAGCAGGATAGTGTCCCACCACACTTTGCCTACACTGTTCGGGTGTTCTTGCATGAAGATTTGCCTTAACGCTTCATTGGCCTTCGAGGGCCTGTGGAGTGGCTAGCCAGATCACCTGACATACCTCCACCAGACATTTTTCTTTGGGGTTGATTCAAAGATGTACGCTCATCCCATTGCAGTGTACAGCACGAGGATACTCTGACTCCGACGCGACACATAACAACCAGCACTACTGCCGTCAAGCTCCGATTACTCACTCCAGGTCGGTACACATACACTACTCCAGCCACTACTCCAAGGCGCACAACACCCCACTCCGCTCAGATACTCTGAGACCGGTGGGACACTGACGACAGACAATACTACCTCCAGCCCAGTTCGGCGATCGAACTCCAACACTGATTGACTGTTTCGGCTAGCTTTTATTTTGCATTAATGTAATATTCGGGCTCGCATAAAGACGGATTACTCCGTTTGATGTTCCAGGACACGCACGGAAAACCAGACAAAGGGAACAGTAGAGGAGAGACCACGGCATGTGCACTGGTCGGCTGTGGGGACTCCAGTCTAGACTGGTCGTGCCTTTCAAGAAATATCGAAGAGAGGTACGGGAGGGCTGGAACCTAACAATATGTTACTAATGTAAAAATCGGATAGGGCATGCTTGCGGGAATCGCTGGGAACATGGCAGGTACAAGCATGGCGTTTAATCCGCGTAAATCCTATTGACATTCTTCGGAATAGTCTTCCATGTTGACCACGGTTCATTGCCATCGATTACGAAGGCGGATAATGCAATTGACTGCATCACATTTGTTACAGTGTGCTACGTCTCACCGAACTGCAGATGCAATGTACAATGCATTTCCCACGTCCACTTCCGCACTTTAGGAACGATATTGTAGTTATACGGTCAGCATCAGAAACATAGCAGGCATGATAAGAATTATCTTGCCCAACGCTGTAAACGATGCCTAGTAATGTCTATTTTGTGAGATATAGGCCTACTGGTGTCTTTTTAGATTACTCCATTGATTTCCTAAGTGATCCAGATGATACGAGAGCTAACTGAAATTCACAGAACAGCCAATCCTTACAAATCTGCTTTATGGAATGTTCTGTGACATTCTCCCTTAGTGAACGAAAGAAGCTCATAGAAGCATGCGAGTAAGAGCGACTCACCAAAACGGCGAATTCTATGAAAGAATGGATTGTAGAGTCGGTTGCTTCTGTGTATTTCAGTGACCCGTTCAAACTGATGGGTGTCTATCTGCTTCAGTGAAGAAAAGAGTTGCAAACTATCTAATTCCTGATTTCCATAAGATGCCTGTTCTGTGACTCCTAGACTACGATATCTGGCAATGCAACTGTTCCGCCGCATTATCAAACAATGCTATTTTCATTATTATTATTATTATTATTATTATTATTATTATTATTATTATTATTATTATTATTATTATTATTGTTTCGTATAGGCCAGCTAAGGACCACGACATTCAACCATTACATTTTGGAATGGCTTTGATGTTTGCCCAGTAGTTGCGTATCCTCAGGCTGTGTTGCTCCTTCCTCTCTTTGTCCAAAGGGCGCCAGTGTTCTTCGTTGGTAGTCTGTCCTGGAACTCCTTATGTTTAAGTATCTTCATGAGTGTTGTCCGATCCTTTAAGTTTCCTTCTGTTATTCCCAGTTCCTGTAGATCTTTATCCACTTCCATCAACCATGGTGACTTGGTCTTCCTAGTTTGCCAGTAGCTGAGAATCCGGTTGGTCAACCTGGTCGGATGCATCCAATAGATGTGCCTATAGAGTGCTAGGCGTCTCTTCCTTGCTACATTCGTTATTCTTTCACAGTACTTGTAGAGCTCTTGGTTAGGCCGTCTTCTATGACTGTCGTCTTCCTTGACTGACCCCAGTATTTTCCTCATTATCTTTCTTTCCCGGATTTCAAATTTTTCCATAAGTCCCTTCCCGATGAGTGTTAAACATTCTGAAGCATGTAAGGCGTATTATTATTATTATTATTATTATTATTATTATTATTATTATTATTATTATTATTATTATTATTATTATTATTATTATTATGCCTTTGATGGCGGGACCTAGTGTTTACAGTGCACTATGTCTTCTGGCATGGGCTACAATAAAACTGTTTACTTTCATTGATCTGTCTCTGTCTTATCCTTGACTTTGAAAATATGAAAGTGACTGAGGTATGAGCGATATGTAATAGCAACTTCCGGGTCGGTGAGGAAAGCAACGGGAAACTACCTCACTCCTCATTTCCCTAGTATGCCTCTTAAGTGATGCCTAGGCCATCTATGACAGCTGATGGAAGAGCTGTTGAGGATCCAACCTGCTCTACGGCTGAAGACTGAACATACATTATTATTATTATTATTATTATTATTATTATTATTATTATTATTATTATTATTATTATTATTATTAACTAATGACGAACTAGACATTTCATGTCATTATTTGATTTGGTGATCATTGTGTCAAAAACCCAGCTACTGAAGCAACCTGCTAGAGGTTCATCTATCAACAACACACCCTTACTACTAGCTGGAAAGCAACTTGAAGAGGTGGTATGTCGGAAGTATGATTCGCAGTGATAACAGGTTGGAATCTGAAATTTCTTCACGGGTCATCAAATCTACTGCCGCCTTTGGTAAACTCAACCAACGAGTTTTGAAATACTAACATAGTTTACATCTAAAGACTAAGTTGGCTGTCTATAAGGCAAGAATCTTATCTATTTTTAGAATACTTCATAGACCCGGTATCCCTGTAAACATGATATTCAACTTGTAGACTGTTTCCGCATGAAGTATCAAAGTGGCAAGGTCATATACCCAACTCCGAGGTTCTGCGATGATCCAACAAGTACAGCATGGAGAGTCTGCCGATGAAAGGCAGACTGGGGTGATGTGGTCATCTTGTGTTCATGAATGACGTCAGACTACCAAAATCTGTCTTCTACTCTGAACTTGAGAGTGGTAAACATAAGGTTGATGGTTAGCACCTGCGTTACAGAGTAGTCCTGAAGCGCCAATTGACGTCATGCAGCATTTTAGTAATTGGGAGAAACATGCACCACTAAGGTCACAGTAGCGTGAAAAGATCGAGGTGCGTGTCCAAGTCTATGGACATATGCGCCTTCAAGATCTGCATATCAAGCGTCATCTTAAAATGACTAGACCAAAGTCGCCGTATATATTCTCCTACAATGACAATGGACAATTGCACTGTACAGAGTGAAAACGGGTATTCAAGCCTAGTACTGCATTACCTATGTACACTCAAGAAAATAATAATAAGTGATATGTAAGAACTTCATACATAATTCAGTAACTAAAGTCGTGAGGGGCTGACGGCCGAGGCGGTAAAGGCGTGCACAGTTTTGCCCGGAAGGACGTGGGTTCGAATCCCCGTCAGGAAGTCGTAAAATTTAAGAAATGAGATTTCCACTTCCGGAGGTGCATATGGCGCTGAGGTTCACTCAACCTACACCAAAAATGAGTACCAGGTTAATTCCTGGGGGCAAAGGCGGTCGGATGTAGAGCTAATCACTCTACCCCATCACGTGCCGTGTTAACAATGGTGGAAGCCTTTACCTTCCACTCCTCCAAGGGCCTTCATGGCCTGTACGGAGGTGTCTTTGTCTTTTTGTCTTGTCTAAAGTCGTGGGAAACTACAAATTCCCAATTATCCTATTACTTTTTTCCTTCGGTACCTATGAAATATTATTATTAATTCCTGCCGGTCGCTCTCAACGAGTTCCTGTGTAAACATTTTGTTGTATGGAACTCATAACTACACCTCTACTGAATGTTTAACATGTTACTGAGCTTACCACATAATTCTGAACATCAAGCTTTTTCTCATTGGTCGGTTTTCACTGTGGAATTCAGGTCACGTCGCAGTGATACGATCACGTGCCTAGGAACTGTTACACAATCAACCAGCCAGACCACACACAAAAAATCAATTAGGGTACAAATTAAAATAGGATTATTCGGAATGCAAATTGCAAATGTAATTGGAGCTGTGATTAAATCCACTGGCCGTGATAACCTCTTTGCATTGAACTGGACACTTGGAGAGGCAAGAAAACAGACTGACGTTTGTTATCAGATCAGCAATAGTAGCCTAAGTAACGCCTAAGGGGTGTGTGGTGTCGCGAATTCAAGCTCTTGTTCACCGCGGCTGGTCTTAATAACAAGTACGAGCAGTATTCGTTCTTGTAAGCTTGGAGATAGCGCCAAGTCCTGCTATTCATGGGGAATGGAATATTGAACATTTATTTCTAGATATATGTTGCTGTGCACTCAGACATTCTGGAAGACCTTCAACGTAATGTTTTCAGTGAAGTTCACCGAGTGAGTGGCTGCATGGTTTGGGTCACATAGCTGTCAGCGTGCATTCGGAGTTCGGAGTTTGAACTCCACTGTCGGCAGCCCTGGGGATAGTTTTCCGTGGTTTCCTATTTTCACACCAGGCAAATGCTTGGGGTGTATCTTAATTAAAGCCATGGTCAGTTCCTTCCCACTTCTAGCCCTTCCCGCTCTCATTGTCGCCATAAGACTTATCTGTGTGGATGCGACGTAAAGCAAATTGAAAAAATCAATGGCGTTCAACATTTGCCCCTAGAAAATACTTGCATTACTTTATTTCAGATTAGTTGATGTATATGTCATTGAAGGGACAATCACTTAGTAAGTTCGTGGTGCCATCTTTGTCCACCATTTTTTGAGTTCTCTACAAATATAACAATTAAATCATCATCATCATCATCATCATCAACCTTTAACCGTCTCCAGTCGCCCGGCTGCGCTACAAGTGCGCTATCCATCTCTGTATCTGCAGGTACATTTCTTCCTTCTCAACTTTGTGGCATTCCACTTCTCTTCCTTCTCTTCCTTCCAGGTCCAGCTTTACTTGACTAATCCACCGTTTCCTTGGTGTGCCTCTAGATCATTTCCCTTCCAGTTCCTTTACTAGCCATTTCTTACTGTTCTCATTTGATCCACCGTTTTTACATGGTCATAGTATTTGAGGCTTGATGTTTGTTAGCGACTGTTTTACTTGTGTATTATGACGGATCTCTTCATTCTGGAAC